>NW_021680423.1:791329-861193 GCF_001412515.2 Diachasma alloeum
TATATATATATATATATATATATATGTATATATATATAAAATCATCACATTGCTAATATTTAAGTAAATACATAGAATTTCATATAAAGAAATAGAAGAGACATTTGAAGACGGTAAGTTTATATTAATGACCATAGGGTGTTTGTATCGATCACAGTTTAGTAATTTAATGGCCTCCTAGATGGAATAGAGCGATCTGGAACACATTTCAAGATTAGTCAAGGTTAAAGATATTAACAATTTTTCAAAATAATGGCTTTGGAGACAAAGTTGAATAGGTTTATTGTGTGTGTTACCAAATATTTTCTTCTCAAGGGGTCCAGTGCAATACAACCAGACCAAAAATGTTCGACAGTGTCAAGCTCACCAGTCCCACACAAGGAACATTCTGACGATTCATCCAAATTCAGAATTTTTCCTTTCCACATTAGCCTCGGATAGATGGTGTTGATGACTCTGCATTGGCTGATGAGACCTAGTTGTTTCAGGTTTATATTGAAGAATAAATAAACGTCGGAGTCTGGGATGATGTTCATCAGCTGGTAGTACATGGGGCAGGAGGGAGATCTTGCAGCACTGAGCCAGTCGTTCTTCCTGATGTTGAGAATGAGGCTGTCAATTATAGAACATTTCCATGTCTCAATCAAATCCGCATCTTGGCTGTCGAAAATTTCGCTGAAACCCAGATCCTGGAGGGAGGCATGCAGCCTGGATACCCAGTTTAGGCTTGAACAGTTTGGTTGTACTTTATGTTTAGTGAGCAACATCTGGTAACATTTGAAAGGCAAGCGGTGCTCGGGCATTCTCAGCAATTTTGTCCACCAGTTTAGTTTTCTTTTGAGCACGTCCACTTCCAGTTTTGACCTGTCCAATTCCAAACGAACTATGTAGTGCGGTGTTGCCCTTGTCCACCCCAGAATGGACTTGAAGAACTGTGACTGCACTGGTTCCAGGAGGTCCTTATAATCATCCGCCCAGATTTCTGAAGCGTATAACAAGGTTAATGAGATGATGGAGTTGAATGATTTGATAACAGGATGTAGGGTGTTTGGGTTTACTGAGTAAAGGAGCTGACGGGTGGAGCCAATAGCTTTGGTGGCTTTTGCTATCCTGTCCTTGGTGGCAGTCAGAAACTTCCCAGAGCTAGTCAATTCAATTCCTAAGTATGTATAACTCTGGGTAATTGCTATTTCATTTCCACCGAATGTGAATTTCGGGGCTGCCTTGCATCTTGGACTTCTGTGGATTCTCAGGATTTGTGTTTTCTTTACATTAACCGTCAGGCCGTACTCCATACACAATGGTGCCAGGGCGTTTAGTAGTCTCTGCATCAACACCGGGGATTCAGCGAGGAAGACAAGGTCATCTGCGAATCCCAGCATTAAGATCTCCACAGTACCGCCCAAGCCTATGCCAGTGACGCCAAGATTCCTCAATTTCATCTCCAAGTCGCTGATGTAAAGTGTGAAGAACAGGGGGCTTAGGGATTCCCCTTGAGGAACTCCGCGATTTACAGTCAAGAGGTTGGATGATTGTCCATTGATGAAATATTGTAGCTTGAGTTTTGAGTATAAGTTGATGACCGAGGTGAGAGCCTTGGACTCCATACCTAAATAGGACAATTTTTCCCATAGTTTTTCGTGAGGGATGGAATCAAAGGCGGCTTTAAAATCCACGAAGAGACAGTGTAGGTATCTCCCCTTCTGACTGGTTATCAGTTCAATGTTCGAGTTTAAGCAGAAGAGGTTGTCAACACCGCTCCTCCTAGCTCTAAAGCCACACTGATATTCCGGCAGAATCTCGTTTTCCTCAGCCCACTTCGAGAAACGCCCTGATAAAATTTGCGTGTATGCCTTAATGATACAGTTGAAGAGCGCAATGTTCCTGTAATTTCCAGGATCCAATCCATCACCTTTCTTGAATAGAACTATATTTTTAATCTTACCCCACGAGTCAGGGACTTCTCCAGTTTTTAGAATTGTGTTGAATAAATTAGTTAATGTGGAGATCCCCGTGTCGGAGAGATTCTTAAAAAATTCGTTTGCCAAGCAGTCTTCACCAGGTGCTTTATTATTTTTTAGGTGTTTTAAGCAGTTTCTACATTCCTCTGAGGTGATCAACTAGTCAAGGTCTGAGTGCCAGGATTGGTCAAACACTGGGTAGTTTTGTAGTGTCTTGGACGTATAGTTGTTCAGGTAGCATTGTTCCCAAGTTTTGATACTTATGGGACAAGCCGCAGAGGAATACCGTTTGTAATGTTTGATGACTGACCAGAATTCCCTACAACTTTTAAAGTTTGATAGTGCCAACAACTCGTTTTGTCGAATATTTTTTCTTTTTGTCCTTCATTGTCCGAACCAATAATCTTTTTGAATCCAGATATCGTTGTTTGTCCTCCTCTTGGAATCTGCTGGATTTCGCTGTTTTAAATAGGAGTTTGGTTTGATTTTTCAACTCTGTGCAATCTTTGTCCATCCAACGGTGGTCATACAGATTCTTCTCTTTGATTCCAGACTGGACTGAACACATCTTGCACAGTGCGGCTGCCACTATAATGGTGGATTTAATTGCCATTTCCAAGTCTTCTGGGCCCATGTCCCTGTCTTTAAATCGTGTCCAGGAGGGTTCTAATTGATTGGTGAAGTTGGTTAACGTGTCAATGTTATCAAGCCATTTGTATTTCTCTATCTTGGATTGCCTGTAATGGGTAATGGGTTCGTCAAATACTGGTGAACCATCCACCGCCGGATTCAATTTTACCAGGTACATAACGTGCGGTGATGAGGTGCCGTGGGGTAGAGTTTCACTGTCTTCAATCCAGTCGGTGCCGTTTGCGCTGATCCAAGAGAGGTCCACTGTGCTGCAACCCAACCTGGATATGTAAGTGTATCCTGCTGGGGAGTCTGATCTAGTTCTGCCATTTACTAATACAAACCCTAGCGATTCAAGCTCGTTGACTAGTAGTTTGCCTCTTCTATTTCCTTTTTTGGAGTCTAGAGTCGTTCTGGATGCTGTGAGGCTTGGACCTAGTGGTAGCTTGTCCTCCAACTGGTTTAAATCGCCTACACGGGCGTTCAGGTCGCCCATCAGCATTATTGGGGTGTTGGGACTGCTACGCAGGGTGTTGTTGAGGTGGTCAGCTAGTTTCGACACCGCCTCAGAGTCCTGCAGACGAGGACTGAGAGTGTGAATGAAAATGAAGCTTGCGTTGTTTATATTTGCTTCAACAGTTATCCACCAATCGTTTTTGAACAAAATTTTACCTGGTTCCATTTTTGAGTCATTTTTTATAAAAAAAAACGAGGAGCCCACCGCTTCCTCTACCCTTGTCCGCTTCTCTGATTGCTGGGGCTTGGTACAGGGTGTAGTCGTTCCAATATGCAGGACCCTTGTCCAATACATCTCTCTTCCAAGTTTCGCTGATTCCTATAATTTGGCAGGAGAGTAATGTTTTCTTTATGTTTCTGTCTAATGAATAAAAATTTTCCATACCCTCTACGTTCCAATATAAGAGGTTGATGCTTTGGTTGAGTCCCCTCTCCTTTCTCCCGATTTTGGGGGTCCGTGAGGTCGATAAAGGGTTGTGCAAACGGGAACGGTGGGTGGTACACAATGGCGGGTGAGGGGCGGGTATTTTGCCTACAAGACGATGTAGAGAGGGATGGGATTGAGGAAGGTGAACATCAGTCTGTCTTGGGTGATGAACTGAGGAATTGGAGCATGTGGGATTGAATAGGACCAGTCTGTTTTTGGGATTGTTGTTGTGAGGTTTGAGTGAGAGGTTTTGGTTTGGGTATAGTGGGTGAATTCCCGAGACTTTTGAGGCGAAAGGAATGAGTGGGTTTGGAGTCAACCTTCGATTTTTTGCCTTTGGAGGTCTGTAACGCTGATGGGGTTAAAAGACTGCTAAATGCGTCTCTATGCCCGGGAAGCACGGTCTCGTTCAAATCCTCTTCTTCATCCTCCTGGTACTCGATGTCACTTCTGTCTCTCTTACGGTCCATTGAACGAATCAATTCTTCAGCTTTGGCTTTTGTGTAGGGTCTTTTGTCAATAATAATGTAGTCATCTCTCATCTGAGCATTTACGCCCCGATCTCTCAATAATTTAATTAATGGGTAGAGTGACTTCCTAATCAGAAGTACTTCTTTGCAATAATCGTTGGAAATTGAGAAGTCTGTGCCTTTCAATTTACGACATTCTGCGTAATCACTCATAAGTATTGATTAATTGTGGTATTCTAGTCACCCCTACCATAGTTTTCGAACTCCATTGATAAATAACTCATTATTTGGACTTCGAAAATCGTCGAGAGAAAATTCCATTTTTTTCTGGTACATGAAATTCCATACGGGAATTTCAAAATGTAATGACAATTGTAAACCTAATTTTTTTCGTCTACAATTATGAAAATTAAATTCAAAATTGATATTGTTGAGATTAAATCTTTAAAAATTCGAGAAATAAAATAACAAGCAAGGGACTGTGAGCATATGACAACGCGCCATGTAACAGTGAGACCTCCTCACCTCCGATCTTTTTCAAATTTAGACCATGTGTTTAGGACCCTAAAACTAGGCCCCACACATATTTTCAAGTGTCGGACACGATTCCAAAGTCATTATTATTATTGTTAAATTGAATATATGCTGTAAGGTGGCACAGTGGCGGACTGCAGGGCTGTGTTCGGGGTGGGTGGTAGGTGGGTTGCTTGGCCTAGACTACCCCTCATCCATCTTTGTGTTGTCCGATTGTCTTTTATATGTTAAAATGTGTTGTCGAGGGACCAGAGCACCGCCACCTCCACGTGGTTGGTCCCGGGTAATGCAAAGAGCGGTGAGATCGCGTGGCTCAATTTCAACCCTTTGGAATCGTTTCCGACACTTGAAAATATGTGTGGGGCCTAGTTTTAGGGTCCTAAACACATGGTCTAAATTTGAAAAAGATCGGAGGTGAGGAGGTCTTTCTTAACATTTACCCATGATTGGTTTGATAAAATCCTCTGAGTTTTAGCTTTTTTTAAGTTTCCCGTTCAAATTAGATATTCACAATGTCACTGAAAAATATAGCCCGGTGATTCGAAAACCATACTTTCGTTCAATTTTTGAAATAATTTGAACATATTACCTCACACCCTATCCCTGCGACAGAGGCACCCATATTCTACACGATGTTTAGAAGGAAATATTTAATTTTTCGATAAAATGGATTTATACAAAAAATTAAATATCTCCAAAACCACTCGACCGATTGCACCCATCTAAAATATGAAATTTTAATATTATAAGAGCTATAATCATACCATATTTCAACTTGCTATCTCCATTTTTCCTCAAGTTATTGGGTGTACAAGATTGAAAAAAAAAACAGAAAAACGGGAATATCTCTGAATTACATGGACGGGTATACATATTTGGATTAATCTACATAGTGGCCACCAAGGCAAGTATTTTGAAAAAAAATTGAAATTCTTCCAGTAGTTCATGAGATATTTAGAGATATATATTTACACAAAAGGTTGAATATCTCAAGAGCTGCTCGACCGATTGCGCCTATCCATAATACCAACCTTTTATGTTATAAACACTAGGAGCATAGAAAGTATCAACTCGCCATCTCCATTTTTTTATCAAGTTATCGTGTAAAGAAGATTTTTCATAAAAAAAAACGGAAAACGGCAATATTTTCAAATTTTGTCTGAACAGGTATATATATTTTGATTGATCTAGCGAGATAGAGACCATCGAGACGAGTATTTTGAAAAAAAAATTGAAATCGGTGGAGTATATTTTGAGACATGGAAGAAAAACAAAATTTAAAGTAGTTATTATATCTCAGGAACCACTGGACCGATCGGGCTAAAACTGCGCACCAAAGTGAAGCTTAATCATAGCTAACATGAGCTAAAATTTCAGACCTCTATCGCTAAATTTCACCGTATTTATGTTGAATTTTGTAAAAATTGATCACCAAAAATCCAAGTTGTCATACACATACATAGAGACATGACCCTAAAAACATCATTTCTTCACGTTTCATAACATTCTATAGATCATTTGCCACCAAAATTAGAAAATCAAAATATCGCTCAAATACAAGGCAACCAGTCGGAAGTAACAAGGGGTAAAGTGATAGATAAAAATCTGACATTTTGGCTCATGATTGGTATTGTTTGAGAGCACATCTGGGCGAAATTTCAGCTCAACGGGTCCAGTAGTTGTTGAGATACAACGAGTCCGAAATTATTGTTTTCTTAATATCTCGAAAATTACTGCATCAAATGAACTTTTTTTGGCGTCAAAATATTCCTCATGATAATATCTATCGAATCGGACCATAATGGGCCTAACTAACTATTGCGAGTCGCCCAGCAATTGACATTTTTTATTTTTGTGATAAAATTGACGTGCACACGATAACGCTTGAAAAAATTGAGATAGGAGGTTGAAATTTGGTAGGATTCTAGCTCTTACTATATTACAAGTTGAGATTTCAAGGGAGCGAAATCGAATGAGTAGTTTTAAAGATATTCAATTTTTTGTCTAAAACTATATTTTCCAATATCTCAAAAACTGTTCATCCGATTTCAATTTTTTCAAAATATTCATCTTGATGTCTCCTATCCAGTTATTTCAAAATATGTGTAGCCGTTCCTACAAAATTTTTGAGATACTGGCGTTTTTATGAAAGTTGCTTTGACGTTCCATTACATGAGTGAAGAATGTGGTAGAGTTCTAAAATGTTGAGGATTAGTTAGTATCATCGAGTTGCACTCCTGTGTAAAATTTCAGATTGATCGATTCAATACTTTTTGAAATAGAGCAGTTGATGTGAAGAACGTTTTTCGCATAAAATGGATGGATCAGAAAATTTAGACCAGTATTGAATCTTAAACTGACTGAGACCCAGACAATTAACAAATAGTGTATGAGTATTGAATCGATTTCGATTAAAGTTCACTCCGTAGCTGATGATAACACGCCGATGTTTGGCGAGCGGATATTGGACCGATGTTTGGTCGTGTAGCATATATTGGCAATTCTTTCACGGGCTCTATTGCCATTTTCAGTACGAGTCATCTTCTGATCAATCGTTCGGTCCAACACTACAGAAAATCAAATGCAAAATTCTTGAGGTCATGAAACGTAACGATATTACATTTCTTTCGGGATTAGAACAACTTCCTTATAAATTGGAAACTTAAAGATATTCTCGATATGTTTAAAATTTATTGAATTCAGAGTTATTCCAAATTTTCAAATAGTATCAGCTTCGAACGTAGGTCATTGCCAAGTGTTTGACCTCGAATAAAACAATTGTCGCCGAATTTAGCAATATCCATATCTTGACCCAGAGGGGCAATAAAATCTCTTTCACCTAGAATACTGAAAAAGTGGGATATAGCGATGTTATAAAAACACCTGTAAAACGCGGAATCACATTATTGTATCGATTGGCAATTTAGAGGATCATCGAAAAGATCAAAGATCAAGATCAAAGTCCGGATAATAATTGAATGAATATTTCGAATAAACTTTTCATATGAAAAGTAAAAACTACGAATTTGTTGATAATCATTTTTTCATTGTCTCTATCCTTCACTATTTTATAATCGTTCAACGAGTGAATAGATTGTGCTACTCAAGTTCTGTGGGAGGCAACAACTATGGCACTGCCCGAAAACGTTCGCCTTTACAATCCATACATGAAGACTTTAGTAGAACCTGGTGAAGAGATCGTTATATCGGGTATTTCTGGGAGATTTCCAGAGTCTGACAATTTAAATCAATTTCGCGATAATCTTATGAATAAACGTGATCTAATAACAGATGATAATCGTCGTTGGACATTAGGTGAGTGAGCAGAAATTTGTTGAATTCTATATTTTTATACTGTCAGATCTCACAATGTAAACGTGTCAGCGTGGACGAATTTTGCGAGGAACCATGTCCTTCTCTGCGGAACCGCAATCTCGGGGGTAAATATATGAGGATATACCACGTATTCTCATATTCATAGGTTAGTGTGAGGAAGGTTTCTAGTCCAAGACGAATGGGAGTTTTAGGAATAACGTAACCGACTGAGATAGTGTATCAAATTAGTCATAGCTGCACAAAGTTGGGTACGAAAGTACATAATACAAAGAAAAACTCTGCAAAGAACTGTGTAAACTGACGGAATTTCATGGCAAATTGTGTTTTTGGGCATTTTTCTGAAAATTCAGAAAAACTGTGAAGTAAAGTACTCATATTTCTTCTCAATTTCGAGAATTCTATTGAATGAATACTTGAATCGAGAGAATGATTAGTCCGGACCATAATTTTTCGACTGCTTGTCGCTCTATGCAAAGTCCACGCATGACAAATGTGAAACTTATTCTCAAATGTGGAAACCGACGTTCGCACATTCGCTAGGCTGATGCTCCCTCGGTTTGGCTCATCTCGTCCATGGCTCGGCTGTCCTGCGCCTGTCCCTGACAACATTACCCCACTCGTATCAACATTACTCCTTTTCACATTAGTAACATAATATACTATTATGTCATCGTGCTCGACAAATCGCATTTTCAATCCCGCTCCGCTCGGTTCCAACGCGGCTTTCGAAGACAGAAATATAAATGGTTTTTTTTCCATCCTAGTCCATCAAACTATCCCAAAAATTAACAAAAAGGAATTTCGAAATGCTGTTATGATAAGAATTTCATAACTGGCAAAATTACATGAAGTTTTAATTGTTTGCATAATTCTTTGCCCTTTTCTCTTTATTCCTGTTTTCTAAATTCAATTTCATAAGAAAAGGAAAAATAAGGAGATATTTGCCAAAATGGATTTCTACAAAAAATTGAATATCTCGCGAACCGCTCGGTCGATTTTGCCCATTCAAAATACCATCCATCTATGTCATAAAAGCTACAAGCATACCAAATTTCAAATCGATATTAACATTTTTTATCGAGTTATCGCGCGCACAACGTTTTTCACAAAAAAACCGATTAACGGCAATATTCCTAGACTCAGCAGTGATTGGTCTATGTATGAATGATTCAGGTTTTATGAATGATTCAGGTAGAGATCATCGAGACGAATATTTTGAAAAAAAAAAGTTGAAATCGGTGCATTTATTGAGGAGATATAGCTGAAAAACGAAATTTAAACAATTGGCAATATCTCAGGAACTACTGGACCGATTGAGCCCAAATGGAGCCACAAAGTGGGGCTTATTCATAGCTATCATCAGTAAAAATTTCAAGTTTTTATCTGCGAATTTCACCGTATTTATGTTAAAATTTCTAAAAATAAACCCCCAAAACAGCCATTCTGCACATACATACGTACAGACGCAACCTCAAAAACATCATTTTTTCACGTTTCATGACATTCTAGATCATTTGCAATGAAAATTAGAAAATCGAAAAATCGACCAAAAATAATGCTTCCCTTCGGAAGCAAAAATCGACATAACTGGGAAGGGAGTCGTGCATTTCCTGACTTAAGACACCTGTACAACGAAGGGTGGGGGGGTCCATGTTTGTATCTGCTTGTGACGAATGGGGGTGAAGGTTTAAAAATTCAAAAGCGCGTGGCGTGATACATGCATGCTCCCTCCAATTTGAATTTCAATGAACTGTTTAGATATTCGATTGACGCACGGTCAGCTGATTTCGAATTCCCGAAGTGTGAAATTGATTTGGTAAGCTATGAGTCACTCAACTCATTCTGTCAAATCCGTTCGTTAAATTATTCTCCCGTACTTGTCAATTAAATAATTGATGTGATCGTTGAAAATTTTCCTTATTCAATCATTGTTCCGTACTTTATTCTTTATAGATCACCCGGAAATCCCCCAACGAACTGGAAAAATCAATAACATTAATAAGTTCGATGCAGATTATTTCGATTACGACTTCAAACAAAGCCACACCATGGATCCCATGGGGAGAATGTTGCTGGAGCATACTTATGAAGCTATCGTTGATGCTGGAATCAACCCCAAGCAGTTGAAAGACACTAAAACTGGTGTATTCGTGGGCGCCTGCTTTTCAGAGTCTGAAATCATTTGGGTCTACCAAAAACCTCAGGTTCACATGAATTCTATTCTTTTTGCATCGTAGAATCTCTAAAAATGGAATTCATTTCCTGATGCATTTTATGAAGTTGAATTTCGAATATTTTGTGGTGAAAATATTCAATTATGTTATCTCAATATTTCTTCCGAAATTTTGAAAATTTGCTGCATAAATTAGGAGTGGTTATTAACCCTCGTTAACCCATCCAATTTTTTCACATACGTAAGCTCGACATTTGGGTCGATTGTGGCCGCGGGATATAAATCTGATTTGTAATTCGCAACAATGTTTGAAAAAATTAATGAGTGTTCATTAGAATATTATCTACAAAAATCGATTGATATAGTTTTGGAAATTAGTTCCTAATTTATTTTTAAACCGAAATGTCGATAAAAATCGCCAAAATACGCAGCGAAATTTTGAAATTCAATTTTTTTTATTCAAATTATGTAAAGCACCGACGACGGTGGCCGAATGGATCAGACGCAAGTGTGCGAAAGGTTGTGAGTTCAATTCCCCGTGGAACCGAATTTTTCAACGGAAGGCTCCGGCGAGCGGGAGGTTGCTAATAGAGGAACCGCCTGTACCGGCATGGGTTTTCTGTGGTTCCCCATGCTACTTCTATGTTCTATAGGAGTGCGAATGCGATACAGTGTAGAATCCACAGCCGCATGCATAGGGTTGGATAGACTGCCGTATGAGACCTGAAAAAGGGACTCCGAGGCCGTAAAAAAAAATTATGTAAAGCAAAAACCTTATAGTTTTTTCAATGTGGACCACATAATTCATAGAACAAAATATGAAAAACCTCAAATATTAAAAAAAAAGTATTCATTCACCCAGTAAAAAAGGACTGATTCAAGTCGACGGCAATTTGATTCAAACCGATTTTCGGTTTGATTCAAGCCGAGTGACTCAGACTACGCCAATTCGGATTCCGGGTCTAATATAAGCCGAAAAGTGGTTTATTTCAAGTAGAAATGTGTCAAGCCGACATCGGTCTGAATCAAGCTGAAAAATCGGCTTGAATCAAACCCAAAAAAGGATTGATTTTTTTTATTTATTATTATTTTTATTTATTTATTATTTTTTATTTTTCATTTTTTTTATTTATCTATTATAAAAAAAGGAGTGACTCACGCCGAAATTCTGCCTGTTTCAGGTAGTAGTTAGCGACTTGATTCAAGTCGATTTTTCGATCTGATTCAAGTTCATTTTTCAGTCTGATTCAGATCGACTTTTTTTGGGTGTTTGAATGATTTGAGAAATACCAGCTTTCAATCAGTCTTTGAAAATGCGAATTCATATGAAGATGCAAATTATCAAATGATATGATCATGATTCGAACAATATGAAGCGCTTTTAATTAAAAGTGACATCTTTTTCAACGATTTGGATCAGAAAAAAGTCAGAAACATAGAAAGAATGATTGCACTGAAATTTTCTTGTTTGACATTGGGATATTTCTCTTACGTAATACTCACCTTTGAATCATTTATGCCCACCATTAAAATGATTCATTTCTCAAGGAAATGTGAATCAACGCATCTTGGAACGATATCAGCTTTAGGACTCTTCTCAATCAACCTTTTTTCTGAGATAGGACTAAAGTCGACAACTATTCGCGATCGCAACGTAGATGTGGAAGACATCAAGTGGTCTCTAAAGTAACTACTCTTGGGGGTCAACCAATGAAATCACCCCAAGAATTATTAGTTTAGACCCCATTTGGGGGCGCTCACTTCCACGTTGCGATCGCGAATCTGCATACTCCCAGAATTCTCAACTTTTGATTCAATTATAAACTTAATTTAAATTTAATTATAAACTTTTAATTTACCTACGGCACGAACAACGCAAATGTGTAGATGGGGGGTTAATAGGAAGACCTAGGCATACCTCCTTCTATCAACTGAAAAAAATCAAGAACTTTTCAAATAATTAGGGTTTGCAGATCAATATCCTCATCTTGATTGTTATGGATAGGGAGACGGCTATGGCATCCCGGGATGCTGCAGAGGTCTTCTGGCAAATCGCCTGTCCCAGTGGCTGGGCATAAAAGGACCAAGTTACACCGTCGACTCTGCCTGCAGTTCGAGTCTTCTTGCCATGGAGCATGCATATAGAGCAATCAGTACTGGTGTATGTGATAATGCTCTCGTTGCTGGTGCCAATCTCTGTCTTCAACCTATAGTGTCATTTCAGTTCGCACGTTTAGGTGAATTGAAGTTGAATTACTGTTAAATTCGGATGTAGCGAGAAAATGATTATTAAAATCCGAGAAATTATGTTTTTTTTAGGTGTCTTGTCACGTGATGGTCGATCGAAAGCATTTGATAACAGTGCAAACGGTTATGCAAGGGCTGAGACAATCAGTGTAGTTTTTCTTCAGAAAGCCAAAAATGCGAAAAGGATCTATGCGACAGTCGTCCATGGGAAATCCAACTGCGACGGATTCAAACCTCAAGGAATCACATTCCCATCAAGTGATATTCAGGGTGTACTTTTGAAAGAGTTTTATGAAGAGTGTAAGGTACCAACATCTTCATTAGCATACGTTGAAGCACACGGTACTGGAACAACTGTCGGCGACCCCGAAGAGCTGGATGCAATAGAAGCGGTCTTCTGCCCCGGAAGAGAAGAGCCACTGATGATTGGCTCCGTCAAATCGAACATTGGGCATGCTGAGCCAGCGAGTGGAATGGGTCAAATTGCTAAAGTTGTTATTGCCTATGAAACTGGTGTCATTCCACCAAATTTGCACTACAAAACGCCACGTGAGGGGGTCAAAGGTCTTATAGATGGAAAAATGAAAGTTGTAACTGAACCAACACCATGGAATGGTGGCTATGTTGGTATCAGTTCGTTTGGCTTTGGTGGTGGTAATGCTCATATCCTTCTCAAGTCCAATCCTAAGAAGAAGATCAATAGTGGAGCACCTCAGGATGAGCTTCCCAGACTCGTTGTTGCTTCCGGTAGGACTGAGGAGGCTGTTGATTCTATCTTATCAGATGTAAGTACACTGTTAGAAAAAAATGGAGTTTCCTAGGGAATTTAGTAGCGATTTTCAGAAGAGCGATATAAAATTCAATCTTGGGGGAAAACAAGCAGGGGTTCGAGCTTTTTTGGTACAAGCCAACTGACCGTTCCTCTATGTGTTATAACTCTTTTTCTTTCTTCATTTCTACCAATTTCATTGGTACTAAGCTTCCGAATGGATGTGTACCAATTCTATTTAAAAAAATGAAAACACCAATTCCGCTCAGATTAGATATCAACAATGTCACCAAAAAAAAGCTACCTGCTGATTCGAAAATATATATCTTTTTCGTCCCGGCGGGTGCACAGTCAGCAATCTGACTTTGCGTCTAAGCTGAGGCGAAAAATACGGTTCTAACCGTGGGAGGTAAAATGAAGGACCCTTACCCACGTGCTTGCCACCCTCGCACTTCGGCTCGGTAATTCCGCAAGTGGGCACGACTCTGTAAATACCGATATATGGTTTGAAGGAAAAAATTCTTCTCAAGCAAATTGCCATATTCCTCAACATTGGATCACCCATTTCGTGTTAATTGGTGACCCACATTTGGACTCTTAAAACGAATGACCCTTCAAACATTTCAATTTTTGAACAAATCTGATCCTTGAAACTTAATTTTGACCTTCTAAAATGAAGAATTAAATTTCGGTTTTATGCAGCGGCATAACATCTTATGTTTTTCAGGGGTTTATAACTCCATGTGTAGATGTATTTATTTACTTTAAAATTGTAGAGGTCTCCATGGGTTCATAATTGTTTGTCAAACTGGTCCATCTAGGTGCGACTGGTTTCATTGAATATAGAAACAATAGTAACATATTTGTTCCTCATGCAAGGATTTTATAACAGACTTCCTTTTAAATAAAACTGATTTGGTGTGATTTTTCTGACCGATTGACCGTGCCTGATAGACGATATGATGCATGGTGTACATTCAAAACTTTGGTGAACGCATTTAATGATAGTTGCAAATTATCGTCTGAAAGGACGTTCTACGAAAAGATGTTCATGATTCTCTAAACATTGGAACGTTTAACTTGAGATTTTCTGAATAGTGATACTCAACACACTTAAAAAAACGTTGGAAGAAAATTGAAATAATGCGTCTGTTTGGCTTGATCAAAACGTCCTTTTTAATCAGAGTATCACATGAAGGACAATCTAAATGAGTAGAATAGCTCTATATCCTCTCTTGAAGATTTTTTCACACAAACTGGTGACATTTACGGCAGAGTTTAGAATAGTATATTTCTAACCTAGGGTGCCGAGTGCGAGGGTGGTAAGCACGTGGGTAAGGGTGCTTTAATTTACCTCCCATGGTTACAACCGTATTTTTCGCCTTGTCGTGGGCGCCAAGTCAAATTTCCAGTTCTTATGAAACAAGATTCTTTGAAATTTCAGTGAAACTATCACTTGATGAAATTATCCAAAAATATTAGCCATGTACATATTTACACTTCTACAAATAGCCATAAATGAATAAATGAATGGACTGTTGGTTACCCTGCTTGTTCTCTTCGCGCCCACAGTTTACGATTTGAGTGCGCTAAAGTGCAAACCATTGGGTTTCACACCAATGACTTCCCGAATGAATGAGAAATGACAGGACACCATAGTCTGATATCATTGTCTAGAACTTCTTCTTTCGATGGCGATTATGGGGACTCCAAACTATAGAGATATAATGCTTACCTTGTAATAACTTTCCTGGCAGCAAGCTGAAAATCCCCCTTTTTTCAAAATGAAAATGGCTTTAATTGAATTCAGGTTGAAAGTCGCCCAGTAGACGTAGAATATATCCGCCTGCTTCATGATCTCCACGTAGATAATTTCCCGGGCCACTCCTATCGAGGCTATACGATCGCGGGTATCACAAACGCCACGAAGAAACTGCGAGAAATCGAACGCTACTTAGGAGCCAAGCGACCAGTCTGCTTCGTCTTCTCAGGAATGGGTTGTCAGTGGCCAGAAATGGGGACCACTCTCCTTCACTTTCCAGTCTTCGCAAATGCCATGAAGAAATGTGATATAGCTCTCAGGCCGTTTGGTGTGGATATCTACGATATTCTGACCAATCCCGATGAATCGATCTTCGCGAAATCCTCAAATTCAATGGTTGGACTAACTGCAATTCAAATTGGTTTAGTCGATCTCCTAACATCCTTAGGAATAGCCCCTGATTTAATTATTGGACATTCGCTCGGAGAACTGGGATGTGCATACGCAGATGGCTCTTTGACACCAGAGCAAACGGTTCTGGCAGCATATTCATTTGGTCTTGTTTTATCAGATCTCAATAAAATTAAATGTTCAATGGCTACAGTCAACCTCAGTTCAAAAGATCTCGAAAAACTCTGCCCACCAGAAATCGAAGTAGTCTGGCATAATAGCCATGAAAGCTCAAGCATAAGTGGTCCAAGAGAATCAATGAAATCTTTCTTAACTAGACTCACAGCGGCAAACATTTCTGTTCAAGAAATTTCGTGCGGTACAGTTGCTCATCACAACAGATACATGGCGGATATTGGACCCAAGCTCTTTGCACTGCTCAAGGAAGTGATCCCAGAGCCTAAACCCAGGAGTTCTAAATGGCTCAGTACATCTGTACCTGAATCTCAGTGGAACTCACCTCAGGCAAAACTGTCCTCGGCTGAATATCAAACCAACAATTTTCTGTCGCCTGTCCGTTTCGCAGAGACATGTGCACTCATTCCCAAAGATGCTGTTATGATTGAAATTGCGGCCTCTGGACTTCTCCAAAATATTCTAAAGGAATCTCTCAATCCTGAAGGGGTCAATATTCCTCTCATGCAAAGTCACCATGAGGACAATATTGAAGTCTTTCTTCAGGCTATTGGAAAACTTTATGAAGTTGGTTTACAGCCGATAATCAGCAATTTGTATCCTGAGGTCAAGTTTCCAGTTTCTAGGGGAACTCCCATGATATCTCCTCTCATCAAGTGGGATCACTCTGAAGACTGGTATGTACTGTCCTACCACCAGCAGAATAGAATCACCTCTGGAGAGCGAATGATCGAGGTGTCACTTAATGATGAACTCTACGATTATATGGATGGACATATCATTGATGGGAGGAATCTTTTGCCTGCTACCGGGTACTTAGCACTCATTTGGGAGAGTGTGGCACTGCGGAGAGGGCTTCTGTGTACAGAGGTACCAATTGTTTTTGAGAATGTTAATTTCTTGAGAGCTACTACACTTTCGAAAGAACCGGTGAAGATTATTCTTATGCTCCAAAAAGGTACGATCATTATTTCAAATATTTTTCTTGTAATTCAGGTTAATCATCCAGAGTTCGAGCGAATATCAGTTCTTTGATAGTAGTTATCAAACGAATACGATTCGATTATAATAGCGTGAATATCGGAGTTTCATGAGGTGTCATTGATTTTATTGCTATTATACAAGGTATCCCAAAACTTCAACGAAATTTTTTGCCGCTAGTTCAGAGGGATTATTTTGGAAACGAAAAGGCTAATGAACACGTTTCAGAATCAACCTCTCTCTAAAAATCCCCCTCTTTCCACTCAGTTGAGACGAAGGAATGTAAATGATAGCAATCGTTAGAAGAACCACGGTGGAATTTCACAACGGCGTAAGATCCACTCCCTATCTAAATACGATCAGACCCTGAGGGTTAATGCCCATAGAACAGAGTCAACACAGAGACGCATTCCTGTACACAAATCAGAGTCGAGCAAGTAAAATTGGCGGGAAAATTTTGCGATCTAATTGGTTGTAGGGATCCGTCTCCGTGCGGATTCTGTTCCATGGGCAGTCACTCTGAAATTTCGAGACTAGGTAATAAATTCATATCTCCTCCCTCATTTGATGTTGAAGAATGAAGTTTAGACACAATTGATTAGACATTCAATGATTTCATTCCTCGATCTACAATACAGAGGAAGATATGATTTCTTTGTTGGGGCAAAGTGTTTGATCAGTTACACTTTGTTCATGGATAACAGATTAACGAAGTGTCGGAGACAAAAATTTCATTCGTCCGACTTACCTCTATTCCCAAACATATATTTAGATAGTAGTTTTGGAACACCCGGTATAATTTTCTGAAGACGAGGAACGTCGCTTTCCTCCAACTAGAGTATTTCTGTTAAAATAATTACAGCATGTAGTTCAGTCACTGCACAGTACCCAGATTGTACATAGTACCCATTCATTTTTACTAATTGCAGGAACTGGGAGATTCGAAGTAATAGAGGGTGGTGTAGCAGTGGTAACTGGAGTTGTTCGTGACACAGCAAATGCCCAATCAGAACAGATAAAGTTCTCAATTCCGAACGATGATCGGCCTGAAGAAATTACCACGAAAGACGTATACAAGGAATTTAGATTACGTGGATATCAGTACTCTGGGGTATTCAGAGCTATTGAAAGCGCTACTACGGACGGCACGAAGGGGACAATTCGTTGGAATGCCAATTGGGTAGCTTTCATGGACAACATGCTGCAGATGAGTCTCTTGGGGCTTGATTATAGGGGTCTCTTTGTACCTACGAGAATTCAGAAACTGGTGATTGATACTAAAGAACATTCTCGGTTAATTCGGGATATGCCATCCGACAAACAAGGTAACCAGATTATCGGAGAATGATTTTCCTGAAAACGACATAAATTTAATTTTTTTTTTCTCGCATAGAATTCAAAGTTTACGTCTGCAAAAAAAATGACTTAATTGTTTCTGGGGGAATTCAAATACGTGGATTGCACGCGAGTCCAATATCACGAAGGAAGCCAGCAGGGGAGCCCGTTCTAGAGACTTATGAATTTGTCGCTCACAAAGATCATGCAGAAATCACCCTCAAAGAAGCTATTCACTTGGCAATCCATCTCGCCCTTGAGAACCACACCAGCATCAAAGTAAAAACGTTAGAGTCCCTGGAAACGGGGAAGAAGTATCCTCCTGACGAGCTTATCTCTTTTCACATAGCACAGACTCTAGCAGACCTGCCGATGATCCAAGCAGAAGTGAATTTAGTGACACCAGAAAATCCATTTGAAGAAGAAAAATTAGCCGAAAACCTCCAAATCATAGAGCCCAAGAAATTGAGTCCGGAAACCAATGCTCTGTTGTTAGCTGGTCGCGATCTTCTGGCGGCTCAAAAAAGTGGAACGTTGAGCCACCTCCTATCAGCCTTGAGAGATGGCGCTTTTATTCTTACGCTTGAGTCCTCACCTCCAGAAGACGTTGAACTATCAACCAAGAAACACGGGCTCCATATTGTTTTTGAAAAATTCATTGATGGCTCTCGATTCTTGCTTCTTCGAAAAATCGATAAACCACCGAAGAATACGATCATTATTCAGGTGAACAATGAAGAGTTTACCTGGATTGACAGGCTAAAAACAGCGCAGAAGACAGAATCTGAGTGTAAAATCGCAGGATCATCAAGAATTTTCCTGATAAGTGATAAAACATTCGAAAATGGCCTTTTGGGTCTTGTTAATTGTCTTCGAAGGGAGTCTGGTGGGGAGATAATTCGAGGGGTATTAATTCAAGATCCACAAGCTCCAGACTTCTCACTTTTGGAACCTCTGTATGCGGACCAATTGATACTAGATCTTGCAGTAAATGTCTTGAGACCAGAATCCACCTGGGGATCATACAGACATTTTCCTCTTCCGCCCCTCACACAACGACCGGTTCATCATGCGTGGGCAAATCAACTGGTAAAAGGCGATCTTACTTCATTTCGGTGGATGGAAGGACCAATTGCGCCAGACTCCAAAGATTCAAACTTCGTTAGAGTGGTTTACTCATCAATAAACTTTAAGGACATCATGCTGGCTACTGGGAAACTTACTGCAGAAATTTTTGCCAAGTCTAGGATAGAAACGGAGAGCCTTATTGGATTTGAGTATGCTGGCATCACGGCGAGTGGTTCGAGAATTATGGGTATCTCGAGTTTTCCTGCTATAACAAATATTCGAACTCACGATTCAAAGGTTACCTGGCCTGTACCCGATTCTTGGACTCTGGAAGAGGCAGCTACCGTACCATGTGTATATGCTACGTGTTGTTATGCTCTTTATATACGTGGGAAAATTGAGC
Organism: Diachasma alloeum; assembly: GCF_001412515.2. Classification (NCBI taxonomy): domain Eukaryota; kingdom Metazoa; phylum Arthropoda; class Insecta; order Hymenoptera; family Braconidae; genus Diachasma; species Diachasma alloeum. The sequence goes on from NW_021680423.1 coordinate 810,527, forward strand.
AAGGAAATAAAATTTTAATTCATGCTGGATCTGGTGGCATTGGACAGGCAGCTATTATTCTTGCTCTTTGGACTGGATGTGAAATTTTTACGACTGTTGGTACTCCGGAGAAGAGATCATTCATTCGGAAGACATTCCCCCAGATCCCTGATGATCATATTGGTAATTCTAGAGACACCAGTTTTGAACAGTGGATAATGGATAAGACTCATGGGAAGGGAGTTGATATTGTGCTCAATTCACTTGCTGATGATAAACTTCAGGCTTCAATTAGGTGTCTAGCTGAGGGGGGAAAGTTTTTGGAGATTGGGAAATTTGATATGGTTAACAATAGTTCTCTAGGAATTTCTGCTTTTTCGAACGGAATTAGTTTCTATGCAATATTGGTGGATAAAATGTTCCATAGTTCAGAGGAGACAAGAGATGAACTACATGGACTGATGCTGAGGTTGCTCGATGTGGGTGCTATCAAGCCACTCAATTTTACTATCTTCTCCAGGGATGAAATTGAACCTGCCTTCAGGTACATGGCTTCTGGAAAACATATTGGAAAGGTGGGTGGGAAATATATTCCTAGTCTAGGCACCTGAAATGAGACATGCGAGTAAAGACTCTTCTTTTAAGCTCTTGCCGTTAGGACGAAATATATTCCACCATCGCGAAGGTGGAAAGGCGGTTTTCACTCTTCAATTAACAATGAGTTTTTCCACATGAACTATTAGTTTTCGCGTACATGCAATATAAAGAAAATATATCAAGGTCCTCACTTTAATAACCCATGACGTTTAAGAGTGTTTTTCGTCACTAGGCCGAATGGAACTCTTCTAGCGAATATGGACTTGAACCTCGCCTTCAGCTCAGCTTGAATCATATAAGCTTCAAATTTTTTTCAGCAATGTGACGAACATTCCCCTACGCGTCCGTGAATCCCTGCATTCGTTTTCACATGACAAAAACACGTAGTAGCCTAACCTTATTAGCGACAGTGGTCGAATTGGTTAAAACGCCACCGGGCTGTACGAGGGACTCTTGATGCGCGGTTTCGAGTCCAGCTTCGAGCGCGAAGTTTTAACCCTCAATACGAAGAAAAAAATCGGAGAAAAATTCGTGTGCTGAGCCCCAGAAATGAGGCACAACTGACTTAGACTGGAGTTATTCTAGAGGAGCACCGGAAAAATTCTAAATCTAAGCGAGAATTATTCATATGCCTCCATGAATTTTTAAAAGAAACCACCAGAAAAGTTCTACGACAGCAGGGGAAAATTCTTCGGCAGTACATGAAAATTTGTAGGTGTTCGTATTTTCTCGTTGATTTCTGCATTTGATATAAGAGAGCTTAAGAAATTTTCCTATGCCAACATGGAATTTTTCCTGTGCCGCTCCAGAGTTATTCCTACACTTGTACATCCATCAATGCCTCAGCCAGGGCGAGGAGATGGACATTTTTTTTTTCAAAAGATTGCGTTATCGCTAGTTTGTACCCCTGAGGATCTTCTAAAGCTTTTCAATATTTTTAACTTAGTTTGAAAATTCTATCTGCATGCGAATTGATACCACCCCCCTCCTTCGGATCCCAAGCATCTAAAAATCGTGGAAAACAATTTTTCGCTTTCAATTTCATCGCTAATTTATACCCCTTAAAGTAATTCTCAAATCTCAATCTTCGTCGCTTTCAGATCATCTTAAAAATTCAAGATGAGAATAGTTTGGGGGCTCAAATTCCAGCTCTTCCACGCTACTACTGCCGGAACGATCGGTCCTACATAATTCTAGGAGGTCTCGGAGGTTTTGGTCTGGAACTAGCCGACTGGTTAATCCTGCGAGGTGCTAAGTACGTGATCCTCACATCCCGTTCAGGCATAAAGAATGGTTACCAATGCTTGCGAATTAAGATGTGGGAGAGTTACAATGTCAAGGTCACCGTTGTCACCGGAAAAGAGGCATCAGATCCAAAGGATTGCAAAGACATCCTTTCAATAGCATCGCAACAAGCTCCAGTGGATGCAATTTTCAATCTCGCAGTAGTCCTCAAGGATAGCCTATTCGAAAATCAAACGACGGATACATTTGCAGAGTCCTTCAAGGCCAAAGCCTGGAGTACGAGCAATCTTGACAAATTCTCTAGAAAATTGTGCCCGAAACTACGTCATTTCGTTGTATTCTCTTCGGTCTCTTGCGGACGTGGTAATGCGGGGCAAACAAACTATGGAATGTCGAACTCAGTTATGGAGAGAATTTGTGAAAGACGATCTGCTGAAGGACTTCCAGCACTCGCTATCCAATGGGGAGCCATTGGGGACGTTGGCCTTGTTGCAGACATGCAGGATAACGACAAAGAGCTTGTCATTGGAGGAACTCTTCAGCAGCGGATAACATCCTGTCTTCATGAACTCGATCGATTCCTCAATCAGAGCTCTCCAATTGTTGCAAGCATGGTAGTTGCTGAAAAAAAAGCTGGGGTTTGTGGTTCCCTCGATATTGTTGACACTGTACTTAATATCATGGGCCTCAAGGACTTAAAGTCAGTAGGGGTACATACACCACTAGCTGAACTTGGAATGGACTCGATGATGGCAGTGGAGATAAAACAAACTTTCGAGCGTGAGTTCGAGATATTTTTGACTCCTCAGGACATTCGTGACCTCAACTTTGCCAAGTTGATTGAAATGAATTCGAAGAATGCTGATCAGAAGAAAAATGATGGGAATATCACTGCAGAAGAAGTACTCATAGGAATACAACTACTAGTTAACTTGATAGGGAATAATGAAACGATAAATCAAGTGTGTTTGGAACTGCCTACCAAAGCACGGAGTGGGAGAGCAGAAGTGTTCCTGATTCCAGGACTTGAGGGTTGTGGTGATGTGTTCAAGAATTTAGCTGAAAATATTGAAACTCCTGCTACTTGTCTACAGTTCGCTAGTAAGGACACACGGTATCTTTCTATCGAGGAAATAGCTTTGAAGTTGAAGCCGGTAAGTTTGTATTCTTCTCTCACTAAACAAAAAGCATTCTCCAGGAAAGTCGTTTTGATTCCTAAGTACTGACTCTTCCCAATGCTAATGGTTTTCTATCATGTTTGTTGGTTAGCAATTCTAAACCTGCTTTCAAATAGTATGAACATTGAACTTTTTATAATTCCAGTTGAGTCGGTGAATGGAACCCTAGAAAATAACTTTAAAATGTAAAGAAAAAATATTCATCATTGATAATTGGACAATTCCACAGGAAACTGTCCGGCTATGTGGCGCGAATTTTCTCAATTTTTACTATATTGTAGTACCTTCATAAATATGAACCTGTGTAAAATTTCAGCCCTCCAACTCCATTATTGCCCAAAAACCATGCCATTTTATGATTTGCGCTTTTAATTTTCGCATCTTTTTTTTACACTTAAAAATATGTTTCGTATAAAAAAAAAGTTGAATACATTTTTTTCTAAAAAATCCTCAACTTTCGTAAACAAATAATAATGATAATAATGATTTTTTAATTTCTTTTCCCTGCAAACGGGGTTTTAGAGATGGAATTGCCCATTTTACGACGTTTCCCAAACATTTTTGCTTTTTTGCTTCCGAATGGAAGCCTTGTAATCGGTAATTTTTACGATCTTCTAATTTTGCTTGGAAATGAGGTAGAATGTCATGAAACGTGAAAATATGATATTTTTAGAAAATGTGTGTATGTCCGTATGTGTACAGATTTTTCGGAAATTTTTTATAAATCTCAACAAAACGAGCAGCGCGGCAGAAGCCATTTGGCAAATTACATACGACTGCTACTCTCCACGTATTTTTTTTCTTCCTATTTTCATTTCAACCAATTTCATTGGTAGTAGGCTTCCGAATGGATATCAATGTATGTTTTCAAAAAATAAAGGCATAGGGATTACCATTTTTTGAAAACATTGAAGCCAATCCCACTCCTACTTCATGAAAAAAATGGTATTTTTTTCTCATGAATTTTGGGTGAATTGTTCCATCTCAAGAACAATAAAATATATCGATCTAAAATTTGATATAGGAATGTTTCTCGACAATCCCAACTATAAGCTAAAGTTTCAAAAGGTTTCCCTGAAGTTTACCCATGTGATAATGCGCAAAAGTGAATTCCAACCAAAAAAATTGAAAAACGTAAATATCTCTAAATTTTTCAATGGGATGGTACACATATTTTGTTAGATCTAGATAGATAACATCAAGACGGACATTTTGAAAAATAAAATAAAATCGGATCAGTAGTTTTTAAGATATTGAGCAAAAGAGTTTCACATACAAAGTTGAATATCCCCGAAACTAATGGTGCGATTCCGTTCATCTAGAATCCCAACCATTATTATCATAAGACCTAAAATCATACCAAGTTTGAAGTTTCGATCTCAATTATTTTTTAAATTACCATGAATTTTTTTCGTCTCATAGGGAATTTGACATCCCCTAATCCGCGTGAAAGTTCGAATGAACCCCATAAAATTTTGGCTACTAATCAGTATTATCGGGTCTCACTTCTGTACAAAATTGTGGGTCGATCGATTCAGTACACCATGGCATAGAGCCATTTATCTAAAAATCGTTTTTTTCTAAAAAAAATGACACATCGTCACTTTATCGATGATTTTCGCGTCTGGATGATTAAAAAAGTCATTCAACATTAAATTATGCTCATTTCTATTTTATATCATATTGTTAAATATTAGTCGGTTTCATAATAAATGAATGTTTACTAAAGATTTCGTGGCGAAAAAGATTATAAAATGAAATACAAAAAGGCGTGACGCGTCCGCAGAATAGGATTAAAGATAAAGGAATAACAGTTTTTGCAATGCTAATTAATCTCAACTACCTTTTATGATTGATACTATTGAATAAAACATTCCAAAAAAAGAATAATATCCATCAGATAAAGTCGGGAAGTTGAACAGGAATTACCAATTCTCATTTTTTAAATTAGAACTGTTACGGATCCATTCGGAAGCTTATTGCCAATGGAATTGGTAGAAAAAAAAGACTAATAACACATGAAGAAACAGTTACATAGCTTCTGCTGAATAGGAGTTCTACCCTGCTTGTTTTTTCTTTGTTTTATGTCGAAAACTGAAACTTTTTAACAAAAAAAAAAACGTACAAAAGGACGGACTCTCAATAAGATCAACCTCATAAAAAAAAGTCGAGAAAAAAATGTCATTTTGGGGTATTACTCCCTACAAGCACGTATGAAAAAATTTAATAGAAAAACCTATTGAATTCGCTAGACAATTCTATTGGATTTCTATTGAACTTTGTATTATTGTTTGGCCGATTCTATTGGAATGTTCAGTAGAAAATATGCTATAGAAAAAGTCAATAGAATTCGATTTTTCTATAGAACTTATTCTATTGAGATATTTTCAGCTATAATATCCCAAGACCTTCAAAATTATCGGATATTTCCCAAATGTTTTGTTGCATAGCAACGAGAGGAATCAGCTTTGCAGATTAAAAACATCAGCTATGCAGGAAAACTTGAGGGAAATATCCGATGAATTTTGAAGGTCGAGGGGTATTCGGAGGACAATTTCTTCAATTCTGATTTTGGCCGATCAGGGTGCAGTGTTCGGGGTTACGGGATACATTTCACCAAAATGTGAGAAATATCTGTCAAATTCTCAGAAAACAATTGACAGACTACAGGGAAATTATCAGTCTGATAATTTCCCTGCAGCCGGGGGAATTATTAGTGTGAAACGCATCACGTGACCCCGAATACTGCACTCTGATTGGTCAAAATCAGAATTGAAGAAATTGTTTATAAAATTTCGTTGCCTCAAATTTTGCAAGGGTTTTGGTTTAATTTTCTTCATGAAAAGAAAAGAAAATGAAAAAACTTAGAAAATTTGAGCCGAGGAAATTTCATAGGAAATATCTCGATAGAAAAATTTGTATAGAAATTCTATCGACTTTTTCTATAAAATATTTTCTATTGTACATTTCAATGGAATGGACCAAAAACTAATAGAAAATTCAATAGAAATCCAATAGAATTGTCTAGCGAATTCGCTAGGTTTTTCTATTGAATTTTTTCGTTCGTGAGGCGTGAACCCTTATCCAATTAGGGTATTTCTTAAGATTTTGTGAAATCTATGTGGTATATATGATGAATCAATTTTTTCCGTTTTCGTATCTACAATTGTTGATTTTCGATAGTTTGCTTCACCTCATCCCATTGAGAGCGCGTCCTTTTGAATGTCATTTTTCGCTGAAAAATCTCAAAAACGCTTGGCAAACGCCGTAAAATGAGCGATTTCATTCTTAAAATAACTTTTTTAGATAGAAGAAGTTGAAAAATTACTATTATTTTTTTTAAGGGCCAGCCCTATTATCTGCCCAACGTTATCTGAATCGATATTTTTGTTCCATTTTTATCTCGAAATTTCAACTCGATGCCCCATCCCTCAGGGACACCCGAATATTCTGCATTTGGATTTTAAAAAAAGTAAAAAAACTGCTGAACATTTTGAAAGAGCGTTTTTAATTAATATTGAGAAATGATTTCAATAGAGGAGATAGGAATAATGTATAATTACCGTGGCAAATGGTGGCCTGTCACTCGTCACCATGAAGGAAGAAAGACGAAATAATAAATCCTTTGGTATACCGCAATAAGATGATTGTACGAAAAAAGGCTCTTTAACAAAATTTGTAATATTTTGAAGAATTTTTTGATCAACCTTTTACGAAGAATTACTAATCACTTACGCCAATCTCGTTCATTGATAATTGGACTGGCGATCAGCTGTCTCTTTTGCCGGGAATTGAAAACAGAAAAATCGCAGTTTCTTCCATCATTTGCGTCCCCGACAAAAGCGACAGTTGATAGACAGTACAATTTTCACTTGAGGAGATTGGTGTAAGTGATTAATAGATCCTCGTAAAAGTGTAGTAAAACAATTCTTAAAAATATTGCAAAATTTTTCAAAGAACCTTTTTTCGTACAATCGTCTGGTTGCGCGTTATCATTTCATCGACGGGGCATCGATTTAAAATTTCGACATAGAAATCGAATAAAAGAGCAATCTAGATAACGTTCGGCAGCTAATAGACGGGCCTTTTCGTTCGGAATTAAAAAAAAAAGATATATTGAACATTTTTTTATACAAAGCATATTGTTAAGGGGAAAGGAAATTGAAATATTAGAAACACAGATCTCGAAATGGCATACTTCTCGGGCAATAATCGAGTTAGAGGACTGAACTATGACGCAGGGTCATATTTAATGAGGTACTAAAACCTATTAAAAATTCAGAAAAATCGAAAACATGGCGTTAAATGACTGAATGGTTTTCTGTGGAATTGCCCAATACGGTATCGACAGCTCCTAATAACACAAGGGCTTTTGAAATTTATTTTTAGAACAAGGATATCCCCAAATTCTCAACAAGACTAAAGTATCTCAGAAATTATGTGAAAATAAAACACCAGCTCATGCTGTTACTCAGAGTTGACAGAATCGTTTTATTTTGGGCTGTTCTTCCCTATTGTTGTTTCAACAATCTATCTGTTCATTTGCTTTCGTCATCAGTAATTATCAATGTTACTACATCGCACAGATTAGCTTTACTTGTTCATCCTTGATTACTACCGTTGCTATTATACTGTCCTGAAAGTAGGCACATTATATCATCTCCTTCTCATCAAGAAGGGCCAACACCCATATGAACAGTTTCACGCCAAATCCGAAACCTAAGACTTTTATGTCTGAAATTTGCTTACCAATTTTATTCTGAAAAGTTGAGCATTATGCGAACAGTTAGCAGAAAGATGAAAATTTAGAAGTCTGACAAATTCAATCCGGGTCAATGAAACGCGAGTGATGTGAAAAAAATGAATAAATCGAAACGTATAAAAACATCGTAGCTCACACGTGAGTTGTAAAGAAATTCTGAACAAAATTAAATTTAAAGGATCAATAATTACCAAACACTGCGAATGACCGACTTTAATTAACGCAGAAATATTCATGTTGTCGCTAATTTGTTATCAAAATTACAAACTTTTTACAACTTGTTTTTTTTCACATAATCACGATAATCAGTAACATCTCATTTTTAATTTTTTTTTTATTTTCTTCAAGTGTGTTGAAGTAAATTTTGATAGCTCTGAAGGGGGCTAGAATTCTAATAATAATGTTGAAACGAAATTTCATATTTTGAAAATTGGAAATTTATTAAAAATTATACCAGAATCCGCAATTCTGAATATTTTTTAATGATTTTTTTTTTTTCAAAATATTCATCCAATGCTCAACATTAACTTTTTTGGCTTCGAATTTGGTGTGGAACTGCTCTTGTAGAAATTGAATTAATTAATTAATTATCTTATTCAGCACATTGTCCAGAGAAATTTGGCTCGAAAGGACTTCATCTTCGTTGGTTACTCATTCGGATCGCTCGTTGCTATCGAGCTAGCGAGATTATTAGAGGCTGATGGTTTCACTGGTAAACTGATCCTCATCGATGGTTCTGTCGAGTGGCTGAAGGGGGTCAAAAACCAGCAAATGCCAACAAAAAATAACGATGAACTCGAAACCAATATTCTAGTTAGCATAGTTGATACTGTTGCACCCATATTCAGTGGAAAACTGTCGATGGAGTTCAAGAAGTGTAAATCTTGGGAGGAAAAATTGGATGTATTGATGGATCACTTCCCAGCGAATAATCTAGGATTGTCTGTCGAGAATCGTAGGAATATGTGCACATGTATTTACCATCGTTTTTTGGCACTGGATAATTATGACACTTCTAATTTACCACCTATTCAATCATCAATCATTCTTTTGAAGTCGACACTCAGTACTTTGAAGTCACTCCCTGAGGATTATGGACTCAGCAAGGTGACTGCATGAAGAAAACTTTTTCAAAATCATTTCGATCAATCTTGAGAATAGCAAAATATTATTTTTTTTCTCAGGTCACAAAAGGAAACGTAGAAGCCTATTCAATCGAGGGAAATCACCTAACGATACTCGACAATCCAAAAGTAGCAAGAGTAATCAATGGAAATTGTCTTAAAGTCTTACAAACGGACAAACTCAGTATCATGAAGAGTGAGAAGATAATCACACCAATATCCGAATCGAATCACGTTAAATCATTCAGTTAATTGAATGAAAAACCCGTTGGCTCACTGTCTAAATAACATGATAAAAATCATTGGCGAAGTTATTTAATCGTAATACCAAGCATTTACCTCAATTCTACCCTTCATAGTAATAGTCCTGTGTATAAGCCGTCAAATAAAAACGTTCAAATTTCTGTCATTGATACATTATTCCCTCGAAACTTTCCTCCTCTCATAAATTCGTACAGCAGTTGAACACGTGCGAATCATTAACTTCTCTCCTGAACTCTTCAAAAGAGAAAATTGGAGACGAAAACAATGAAACGAGATAATGTGTTAGCTATTATTTCCTTTAATGAAATAAAATATTCAGGTTCTTCATATTTTTTCAGCCTAACAATTAAAAAAATTAGAACATTATGCCTTCAGCCTTGTATTTAAAACGTTTAGACATTCGATAATAATACATTATATTGAAACTCTCTCAAACTTAGAAATATTCAATTATTCATCATCTTTACTATTCCGTTAATATCAAGAAGGAATACTCATTCCAATGTCTCTTATTACGATTAAATGAATTTTAATCAGTAATCAACGATCTTCGTAAAGAAGACTGATAAGACATGATCATGATCCACTCACACTTCACTCAAGATTCACTCTTAATTAAGGTCTAAGTAACAAAAAATCTTTTAGAAAAAACTTCAAAGATCCATGGGCTCTAGTTCAACGTTGTTGGACGAATAGGCTTGGTTTAAATCTGGAATTTGTTCATTGTTGTTGTCAATGTTGTTATTGTTGTCGTCCTCCTCAGCGGTGGATGTTGAAGGTTGGGCTGGAGGGTGTTGACTGAGAGGCAATCTTAGGTGTCTAGTTGGAGGCTCCCACAGTACTAAAGCCATGGAGGGCCGTTCCCTGCAATTGAAAATGTATCGTTATCTCATATCTTTGTTTCTCAGGTTCATTGCAATTCTTATTGGCCACCAAGCTATTCTATTGCACTAAAAATGTCAGACAGGTCTGTCTCAAAACTTAAGCTTGAAATTGGTGCCAGTATTTTTTCAAAGGTTATTAAGTCGATCGACTTGAAAGGGTAAAAGGAAACACGTTATCTTCCCTAAGGACTTCTTTGGGAGAGCGCAATGAGAACTAAAAAGAGAGTTTATAAAAATTGTGTTCTCTCTCTTGAACCCACAGATATTCCTGGACCAGGGTTGGATCAATAAAATACCACAGGGAATCTACCCACCTAGTTTTCGACATGTAAAAAAACAAGTAATTTATCGTACAGGTTTTGGACTTTTTTTACCGCGGGAGGAGGCATATCGTACGTCGAAGGGTCGGATGACCATGTACGGAGCGAAATAGTCACAAAGCTCCCCTATTCTGTTTCGCAAGGATCAAACACTGCAATACCTCGGGACGGTCAAATCTATCAAGGATTGTACCTTGCAAGAGTCAAACAACAGACACAGGCAGGCCCATTTCAAGGGTCTAACGACGACAGGGGTCAATCAGGAGAGGTCAATAGGACAATCACGAGAGTCCAATGATCACGAGTGTCAACCAAGAGGAACAGGCAGGAAAATCGCAAGGGTCAAACAATTATATATCCTGCGAATCCTTGCAACGTTTGGTCTTCAGAAGATATGATGATCCTTGTAAGGTTTGACCTTCGTGAGCCCTGATAGTTACGTTATGGGGTTTTTACTCAGTTATTTACTTATTTTTTGATAATTATCGGTAAATTACCACTATTTTACTATGTGCCATAGAAAACCCGGATTTCCTGTGAACGACCCAACACTGTCCTGGGCACATCAATTAGGAGCGGAGGAAGCTTCAAAGCTTATAGGTCAAATTTTCCGTAATCTCAAAATTTCAATTATTTTACTCATTATTACAATTGAATGCTAACACTTCATTTATAATTAGAATCTACTTGCTAATAAAATGAACTTGAAAACCTGACCTGGTCTCCACAGTTGGGCAGAGGAGAGGGGCACGCAACTCAGTGGAGTGTAAAATAGTCAAGTTAGTGAAGTTATTTCCGAGAAAGACGAAACATCAAATATGGTGTACCTTGGGTAATGGCAGACACCGCGCAAAGTATTTTTGTCGTTAATTTATTAAAATAAATCAACGAGAAAGTCCGATGAGACTTCGTGCCCATAGTTTTTAGGGTTTAATATCGATAAATATAGCTTCATTTGCTGGCTAGCACTTTGTCAATAGTTTGATGAGGAAATCGACTATATATTAATCGATTTAGTTTTTTTAGTTTATTTCTATTCCGACTTTTACCGTCCATAAGTACGCTATTGAAATGTTCGAATAAGGAAAAATTATACTCACAATTTTGATAAAAGTGAAGCAGGTAGAAGAGGCTCGTTCTGGAGTCTCTTGAGCTCTTCAGAGATGACCAGTCTTGGGTGCATGCTTTTACCATCTTCCAGATTCACTGGAGCGGGATCCACGTCTATTTCAACATCTGTTGTTGTACTGGTGGATGGTTGGGGAGGCGAACAAGCTGATGATGTTGATGGTACTGGAGTAGGAGAGTAATGTGAGCTTATGTGCATGTTTCTAAAGTGAGCTGCCATCTTTTCTTCTGAGATGAATTGTTTCGTTGGTCTCCTGGAAGGAGAAAAATGAATCTTCATTTGATTAATTGAATCTGTAGGGACGTAATGAGTTGAATCCAGTTCAATATAAATTTTTTGTTGTCTCTAATCAACAACTCATGATCAGAAGGTGATTATCTCAAGAAGCCTATCGACGGAATGAGAAATTTTGATACAAAGAAAAGATCAAGATTTTTTGTGGAAAAGACAATTGGCTATAATAATAATGATAATTCCATTCTTAACCCCTCACAGGCACACCTACTTTTCGACCCATGTTCACTCGCACACCTGGGTTGAGTCAACCCGCAATTTCTGTTATGATAGTTGCATGCCGTTTAATAGATGTCCTGGAAAAAGCACCTCCTAAAGATAAACCTTTAAAATATACACAGTAGTAGATTTTGTAATGTATTGAAAAACACAAAGGATAACAAATTAACATAGTTTAATATAGAACAGTTAATATAAAAGATATCGAATCGAATCAAGTTCGTATAAGACACAAAAAATCCCATGTGAGTCACAATTTAATCAATTTAATCATGTAAGGGCAAATATATTTATACTAGAATCAACAAGGGACTGCTAATAGAGATGATTCAACAGTGTAGTAGGCTCATATGTTCAAATAACAGATCGTAAAAATGAACTGTTCAATTTTTGTCGAATATCGCAGCTCCTATTTATCTGATGACATTGATTTTTATTGACACATGACAATTAATAGCTCCTGACTAAAGGAATAATTATTCGTTTCTCAAACAATAAATTAGCGGAATTTTGATTTTGAAAAAAAATGTTTTCCGACAGATTTTTTCTGGAAAATTGAATAATTGGTTTTTTCATTAACACATTCGAAGGAAATTTTATTTGATGATTCAATCACTGGGAGTAGAATTTAAGGTTCTTTCAGATGGATAATTATTTTGCAGTACCATCAATTTATTAAAAAAACAGTTAACACCGGGTTAATGTAATCCAGTGTGCATGTTAGAGGTTAATAATTCGAAGGAATTATGTGGCAATCTCTAGCAACTTTTCTGTGCGAAATGTTGACGTCCCCAAAAAATGTTCAATTACTTCTCCTAGCACTGCTACTGCATTGAAATACAATATGAAAATTGAACATTAAATTCAATTAATACGAAAACTTACGTTTCTATCACATCTGGAACATCTAGTTTTCTCTTCTGATGTACCATTGGTCCACAAGTCTGTTGTTGTCGTTCCCCAGTGAATCTGACTAACTGAGACTGTTGAAGACTTGGTACGCTCCATGGCATGTACATTGGAGGCACTTGCGGTATCTGGTCCCAACTGCCTGGCTGGTGCTGGGGATTGTGCTGGCCCATCATGTGCTGGAATATTGAAGGAGGTGTATGAAGATGCCCTCCACCGATTGTTGTTTGTACTGGAGTCGAAATCACTTGGTACTGTGTAGGAATTGCCATCGGGGCGAAAATTGAATTTTTGGCGTTTTGATCCTGTGGAAAATGGTACGTCTTTTGAAATGCTCAATTCTGAATGAATGGTCACTTTTCAACTCAATAGCTGATTGATTTATTTATTGATAGGAACTACTTTTAGTTACCAATTTTTTTATTCAACTAGTTTCACTCATCGATTATTATTTTTGGATTTTAAATGCTAAAAAAAAGTTATTTTCGAATTTTTTTAAGGATACTTAGTTATTTTTAAGACGATTGCACCTTTTGCGATTGAATGGATTTGAAAAAAGATACAACATTCTATCGTTTTTTATCTTGAATTTGTACAACTCAAAAACACTGTAATAAACCTTTCTCGAGGTTTCAACATGTTAATTCATGGAAAGAATATGCCTTGTACTAGAAATTACTAATCCTCTTCGGAAAAACGTTTTTTTCTCTTCAATTTCAGTTAGATATAAATATGATTGGACTCAATTTCTCGGACGATAAAGAAAAAAAATTCAATCAAATTACAACTAACCCTCCAATCTAAAAAAAAACCCGTTGGATAAAATTATGTTTTAGCCAAGAACTTGCACCCAGCAGCATTAATATCAATATTTTTATTAGCATATACTGCGAAAAATATATATTGCAATTTTTTTGTATGCAGTAAAAAGAATCATTCAATTGATGCGCGATGGAAATGGAAAATTGTTGGTCCAAGCAACCGGTTTGATAAGGTAGAGTAAGGTGAAATAGACACTTTTTACTTTTTTAGAAAACTCCATAACTCAGAAACAGATTTATGAATTGAGGTCAGTCTAAGCCTATCACAAAAGGGAAGAAATATTGTTTCAATTGAAAAATAAAATTATTCCATTTGATCAACAATTCAGCACGTCATGAACATTTCAAAAAAGTCAAGTGTCCGTTTTACTCTACCCTTCTGTATACCACGAAGACTCTGAAATAGCTACATTTTCCTTGTAAAATCCACTCAACCGCGACTTAACCCTGGCAAAAATATCTTCTTGAATCCTACTAATACATGAAAAGCTAATTGGAAATGGTGACGTTCTCGCAGTTAACCCATAAATTCCTGCTGAAGGTGCCGACCTCAATAGGAAATTATGGGTCAACGACAATAACACCACTATTTCCGATTACTTTCTTGTATTATCCAGAAGAATTCAAGGAGACATTTTACCAAGTGAATTCACTTAAATCTTCCTTGATACAAAATTGATAAAATAGTTGGGAAAAGCAGACGCTAACCTCTCAAGGTTTCGCTCGAGTGCAATTGAGTCAACTAATTTATGATAAAAAATGTGAAACTCAGAGATTGAAAATGGAATAAATGATTTACCGATGCAAATCTTCCAATTATTATAATTTATATCCACGAAAGTCGTCTAAGAAACAAATCGGAGGCAGAACAACACCGATGGTACTCCACTGTTCCAGAAAATACGATTTTCTTGCGGAACCTTTCTTTACGCTGTATATTCCTTTCAACGTCACAATGTCCCTCCTATTCGGGAATTTGGTAATGTAATCACAGTAAACCTAAAAAACGGGTCAGGAGAGATCGTTACTTTCACTTAGCTCAATGTTTATTCTTTTCTTTATTCTCAGGAATTTTAGAATCTCCGAAGATTTATTCGTGTTTACTTCTCGAGCCACCATATGCGAATGACAAGGGAGGGGGAACTAAAGCTTCATGCATTCGTTATGCAGGCTGATACGCATGTAACGAGATGATGAAGTCCCGGTAACAATCGAAATATAGTATTTTCGATAGTATTTTCGACACAGTGACGAAGTATATTTTTTGTCACGACGTTCATGAGCGGTTTCACGAACTAAGTGACGAAAATGCATTGAGGAAAAAAATTACATTGGCCAAGGAATTATTTTTATGCCACTCATGCCTGAAACCGGCTGGATTACACACTCGACGCTTCGCGTCTCGTGTCTAATTCAGCCGGTTTCAGGCTTGGTGACATAAAATTTTGTTCAGTACTTGTTGGGAAATTTCGTCCTTAACGTGTGTGTTTACATTACTCGCCTTCGGCTCATGCTGTAAACCCCATACACGTTAAAGACGATATTGCCCCACATGTGCTGAAATATACTATTTTAGACGAGGAATTCATTTTTTTCGGCGCGTATTTCACCCATACATTCCCAGCTGTTCCATGTTCATTGCCAAATATTAGAATATGTTAAATTGATTATGAGATGATTATGCTACATATGATCATGATTAAATGAACACCCTTCATTATTTTTCAATTTTTTAGAATTTGAGATTTTCTTACGTAAAATAATTCGGAATAATTCTAAATGTTAATAATTATCAATGGAGTTCATTTCAGGTCATATGTAGTATCATCATCGTATAATTCAATATCATTGTAATATTTGGAGATGGACTTGGACCACCTTGGAATGACTGGCCTGGAGAAATACGCTCCCAAAAAAAATTAATTCTTCTCCCAAGAAAGCGATTCTTTGGCAAAAGTAACTGTTGTGTCTCAGTGTATATATCGTAAATGTTCCAGTTAATATCATTAGAAGCGTTTTTTTTTTGTCAATGAAGGTAAAAAAATTATATTTTTTTCGTAATTCGTAATATCGTATTTGCTTCAGTTTTACGAGATTTATACGCCAATACGTTTTTTTTCTTCAATGATAAGTATCCCGAAAAGTTACCTTTTTTAAAATCATATGGCATTTTTTTAAATCATGAAAATCTCTCTGGAAATTCGACCGAAACTTTTTGAGGGGTTGGGGGGCTCAAAAACCTATTCCTCTTTTTTTAAAAAATGTTTCTGCAACTTGCGCGCGAGCTATAATATTTTTCCGGCCTACTTATTTATTTGTTTTTTTTTCAACATAACTCACTATTCATTGAACTGGATTGAATTGCACAATCTTTAAAATTTTCATATTTCCTGTAGCTTTGTTGAAGTACAGGACAAATATATTTCTCCCGATTCTTCAAATGTATAAAATGATGATGATTAAAAAAAATGTCAAACTTCATTTTCAGCAATCCCATCACGATTTTTTCCATGTTTATTCTTCCTGTAAAATCTAACAATCCAAACGCTCGTTTTCAGGACAACCAAAAAGTGGGCAAAGCTTTGGATGCCTGTTCTCACCATTTTTCAACTCGATTAAGAAGGCATTGAAATGCACTTTTTTAATTAACTAGCGTATGGGGCGCGCCTTTACCCAGAGTATGGTTGCCTATGTTTCTTTTAGTACAAAAGTATGGCTCCGAGCAAATTCATGTCCGGTTCAATTTTATCTATTTGTTCTGACCTTTTTTACTTTTCATATTTGATTTACAAAAAAAAAATTATTCTTATTATTATTACTTTTATCGTCGATTTCACACTTTTCCTTTATTTCGTGATGAGTTTTTTTTACCGTCAATTATTTAGGAATTATTTAGTCATCATTTTTTATTTAATGGTCTTCTTCTGAAGTTGATGACTTATAAAAAAAAATTAATTCAAAAATTGAAAAAAAACTAAAAAAACTTTTTTTAAAAATACATCATATAATTCCTAAAAAAAAAAAACTTACTAATCACATCCCATCAATTCCCGTCCCACGTGACGGGAACCACCACTACACCTCCATGTAGCACTCATCAAACTTATATATATATATATATATATATATATATATATATATATATATAATACATTATATATATTATATATATAATGTATTATATATATGATATATTATATTTTTCAAAAATATTAATTTTTTTTTCTCATTTTTTAAAGGGGATTGATTTTACTGATGATTCTTTCAGTAATCACTTTTCCCATAAGTACCGAATGATATTTTTCATCACAATGTGCTGAAAAAGGACGTTTATAACAAAAAATATCATTCGACATACGGCCTAAAAAAACTTTTATAGCTTATGATTACAACCCTCGCCTTCGACTCATATTCGCCTTCGGCAGCATATTATAACCACAATGGTATTGTTCAATTAAGTTAACTTAATGGCATCCAAATCAATAAATTTGTCATTGGTATTTCATAGGATTTATCAAAAAATTATGGAAAAGTATGAAGTTATCAACGCCATGTCAATCTTTAAATCTGATTATTATATTGAATATATTATACTATATTCAGCTAAATCAAAAATACTGGAAACAGTATTCAGCAATTCAATCCAACCATCCCAGTCATCGTATAATGATTATGTGCGAAAAATCACGTTGAAAATTATAGATTGGCGTAGATTATCATGATGATAGTTTCGGTGAATATATTATATTCATATATCATTGGAAGTTGAAAGCATTACAAATAAATCAAGTAACGATCGTATGATCATGTTAATAATGATTAAAGGAAAAGTACAGTGTCAGGGTTTAGCCAGATTACGGCGAAATAATTGTCGGATAAAACACCCTAAGAACAATCGATTCTTTATTCCGTTCAACAATATATTTTGTCATTCCGGCCGTAAGGCATCGTTTCACGGATGCTACGCTGCAACAATATTAGTGTGTTTCGTCATTACGCTGAAAAAAACTTTTCTGTACAGCTTCTCACGATTTCTTGTCTGGGAATTGGTATTACATACTTCCCAAACTCGAAAACTTGAAAATCACTACAGAAAAATATTGTTCCTGGGCTGTTGCGATGGGGTTTTTTTACTCGTGTGGTTGGCCAGTCCTCGCCTACGGTTCGGAGGCTAACGCCACACGAGTAAAAAACCCCATCGCAACAGGCCGGAAAAATACTATTTCTGGCGAATATGAGTTTGCAGCCGAAGCCGAAGGCGAGGGTTGCAATCATATGAGCTAGAAAAGTTTTTTTATGTTGTATGTCGAATAATATTTTTCTCGGCCTAATGACGAAATATACCATTGCGCTTCGTGTTCACATAACAATTGTATAGTCGTGACTTTGTACACGAGTCTCGCAGCGCCTTCCACGTCACTCGAGGCGTATCCCTTTCGCACTCACAAGTAATCGCATTCGCCTATCTGCTTCACTCGCTTTGTTCCAACTGCTTATCCTTCCGCTCGCTCTTGCAGTCACCGGTATTACACACCCACATGTACGTACCTATTCTTGTGCCTGTAACATTCATTACATACACAGTGATTACGGAAAGTACGCAGTGTTTTTTTTGTGTATGATGTTCAATTGCGAACATTTATCGATAGATACGGAAAAAATTATGATAAATCCATCGAGCAGAATCGCAGTATGTACCGCACTCCTCACTCGTTTTCCTTGGTACGCATCTATACAGCTGGGCCTTTCTCATCACAGGTCGGCATTGACCATTCAAAGAGTAGCATTGCTCAAATCAAACCTGGTTTCCAAGCGTGGACCAAGACTAGCCCAACTTAGGCCGAACATGGTTAATTCTTAATTTATAACACTAGTTCCAGCTCGTAGACCAAGCTCCGTCCAACCCTGATTACCAAGCTCCATGGCTTACAGCCAGACACTACTCAATTACGGTGCAAATGATTGTAAGAAATTACTTATTAACGTCTATTCCATCATTTATGCAATGATGCCTATTATTGCCTAATTACCGATTCCTAATTCAATTATCGATGAAAAAGTCGATTTTGTAATCGTTATTCAGAATCCTGATGGATCACTCGAAGGGGGGTGCGAGTTGTTCACCCAGTTGAGCCCTTGTCGATCAGAGTTCGATTAATCGACTATCGATCAACCAACGCTCGACGAACGATCGATTCGCAATCGACCAACAATTAACCATCAATCTTCGATCGACTAATCATCGACCAGCGATCGACCAATGATCGACTATCGATCGACCGGCTATCGATCGAGTGAACCAGTCGACCTCCTGTTGAGCTATCATCGATAAATCTGTCAGAGTTTACTGTGATTATGAATCCTACGCTCTATAACAACTGCAATATCGCATATTCCTGATAATTTATATTTTCCACTGTTCAAATGAATTCTATCTGGCTATTTTCTCTTCGTACATTAATTGCAATGCTATTGGTGTATTAGTAATTGGGGCTACTCTATTTGTACTTGTTGAAGTTATGATTTTGTATGTGCGCGGGATGCCGTTGGTAGGAGTGACGGGAACCATATTGGGGTGTATCTTCTTTAGGTTGGTGTAAGTGACACCTTTCTAGAGTTTCCGCTTTTTATATAAGAGTAAAGAGCACGTTGCCTTTATGTGTCGTTAATAAAATAAATCATTTAACTTTATAATAAATATATATTCATCATGATTAAGTAGTCCATTATTTCTAACAGTACTCAATTGCAACGAACTCCAATTATAAATTAATTATGAACAATGAACTTTTTTTATCATGGCATGTGAGTCTGGTGGCGCTCACTCTTCGCAACTAGATGTAATTTAGTAGAATAAAAATACGTCGATCGTCTATTATAGCTTTTGAAGTTCTCTCCGAAGAATTTTCCCTGCTGCACTTTTTGGGATTTTATCAATGAACTCGACTTGAGCAATATGCTTATGTTTGGAAAGTCGCTCTGCAACATAATTTTTTACTTCCTCCTCTGTGATTTTAATATTCGGCTGTGGCACAATGAATGCTTTTGGGACTTCCCCCAATTTTTCGTGGGGTATTCCAATTACTGCAACATCTGCAACCTTTTCATGGCCAAAAATGACGTCTTCCAGTTCAGCTGGAGCCACCTGGAAGCCCTTGATTTTGATGAGCTCCTTCGTACGCCCAGTGACGAATAATTGTCCTGAAATTAATAATTAAAGAATTATCCATGAAGAAAAACATTTGCAAATATAATGTGACACCATGTAACGTGGGTCGAAATGGCGTTCCAGGAATTTTATTTAAAACCAAGAAGAAAATTTAAGGGAAAAAAAAATTCCTTTCCGCTGCTTCCGCATACCTGCTTAAAGAGTAATTTTCAATTACTGAATATTGGCAAAAGAAAAGGTAATTTTACCTTCTAATAATTTTTCCAATTTTGATGATCTACAATTATCGAAAAGAGGGGGGTAAGATGGGCAATGAACAAGAATTGAGCATAGAAATAGCAGTGTGGCAAGCTGGACCCTTAGTCCAGTCAAACTAGCTCTGAAAATGTCGTTTACATCGAAATTAACCAAAGGGCACCAAATTACACCAATCGATAGCTAAAAGTGTTAATTAAAACACTTTTATTAATGTTTTAAAAAGTATATGCTCAAATTTGCCGGGGTGATTCACAATTTGTTATAAACAATTGGGAATTGCCGACAGGCCGTCTTCAATCCTAGATATCTTTAGTTAACCTCATCAGTTGGGGAAAAAAAAAATATTTCTTTATAGCTGAGAAAATGTCCTATCGGGGAGAGTTAGGAACCTATAGCCCAAAATGTACCGTTAATTTATTATAAATTATAATAGCATTTCGGAGCAGTCGGCGCAACGCGTCAGCTGTTACCCTCCCTGCGATAGTGCCGTGAGTCACGTGATTGGCGCCATGCGCAACTTATTCAAACCTCCTGCTGCGTTCAACGCAATAGCCCTCAGCTGGATTTTTGATGAATATCTCTGAATCTGTGGCTAGTAGTCAAATTTTCATTATAAACTTTTTTGTAGATCTTTATTTGCTCTATAAAAATGGTTTTGACAAAAATTTTGCTATTCTCCAAAGTTCCCGAGATATTCAATGAAAAATTAACAATATTCAAAATATTTAACACCTTAGCCCGCTATTCCATTTTACCCGACTGTCCATTTCATCCCGCCCTCCTCTACTTATTATTTCTTAATTGTAATCGATACCTTTGTCGTCAACATATCCTAAATCTCCTGTCTTGAACCACTCCCCATCCATACAATCTTCGGTAGCCTTCACATTTTTGTAGTATCCAGCCATCACTTGTGGTCCTTTCACAAGAATTTCCCCCAATTCGTTAGCACCCAGGTTGTTTCCAAATTTATCATTATCTCTGCTAATAATCCGGATTTGGGTATTTACAATTATTAAGCCTACAGAGTCACAAGCCGAATATTTCGATCGTGATACCGTTGGGGAGGTCTCAGTCAATCCGTAACCCTGGTTAAAATTGATTCCCATTTTCGATTGGAATTTGCTGATTAGTTCATTTCCAAGGGGGGCTGCACCACACAATACATTTTTGACATTTTCCACATGTTTTTTGTTGAATCTATCATCATTTGCCATAAGTTGAACCACTGGAGGCACTACGTACAATGCTGTCGTTTTGTTTCTCTTAAGGACATCCAGTAAATTGTTCGATGAGAATTGCGGCATGCAAATTATCTTTCCACCAATCCTGACAACAAATGAAAATTATTACTATTGATGGGACTAAAGCCTTAATTATCTGATCATTTACTTAAGATAGTTGAGAAGACAAACGACGAAACCGTAAATATGGTAAAAAGGTAGAAACCCAGGTACGATCTCTTGGTGTTCACCAACAGCTGGTTCGTCAAAATGGTAGGCGTGGTGTTCACCTTGTGTCAAATTAGCGACAATGTTCCTGAAACAATATTTCGAGAACAAACATTGACGGCGTGTGTTGATGGGTTTTCTCCTATTCGTCTATGAAGATCAGATTAATGAATTTTATTTTAACCTGTGAGTAAGTTTAACACCTTTAGGGAGCCCAGTTGTTCCACTTGAATACGGTAGAATGAATGTATCATTTTTACTGTCGGTTCCAGTTTTTTCTAATTCCTCAATTCCATCAGCAATTAAATCCCTAAAATTTATCGCACCTGCAGGAATTGACTCGCCCTCAGTAGGTACAACAATTGTTGGCAACCGAATCGAATTTTTTCCTTTTATACTCTCTTCAATCACGGGATACATCTCCTGCGTTGTAATTACTCCAGCAGCTTCTGAATTTACAATTTGTACACCCATCTCATGGGTCGTAAATGCAGGGTTTAATAATGTCATCTGAGAATATGCGAAATCATTAATCATGTTGAACCTTAATTAACAAATCGATGGATGAGTGAAAAATAGGACAGAAACTCGCAATAAATAATGGAAAAAACCATAAAATTACCTTCACTCCAGCTTCGCTTGCTCCCAACGCAACTAAGCCATACTCTGGAATATTCGGAAGAACAACTGCTAACGTATCTCCAGCCCGCAAATTATTTCGCCGTAAAGAAGTTGCAAATCTCCCACACAATTTCTTTAACATCCCATACGAATACGATCTTCCAGATGCTGCACACACCTGGAAGGTTGATAACTATCGTCATTGAAAACTGAACGGAATTCAGTGAACATTGTGTTCAAGTGAACATTGATTAGTCTCCCAATAAAAAATTCAATTAATGAGAGTTTTTCTAAAGATTGTTTTTTCTGATCTTCCTTGATTTTTCCACAAATTTCATAGAAAATCATGAGATTAGTGAAAAAAATCAACGAAAAAACAGTTTTTGGCACGGAACAACCGTAGCAGCAGTGACAACAAAACAATAATTTTATTGTAAGGATAATGACATGTGATATGAAGTTCTTCATCATGGTCGACACTTGGTAGTTAACTCTTTCTAAAAAAACATCATGGATAAAAGGACCAGGCAGGATTCGATGATTTTTTTTTAATTCCCCCCCCCCTCCCTCCCCTAAATGAAAGTTAACCCTTTCTATCCACTCGAGTACTGCACGATAAATAATGCCCTCATTCATCGGCGGAAACCTTTTTCCACTTGATTAACACGGTAAAAATAAGTTTTTTCCATTCAAAGCGATTCCACCACCGGATATTTTGGTCCTATCGCTGAGTGAGCTCACAGACTTAAAGAAGGGTATATAGAGGAGTAAACCCAAACAGAAAATTTCGACATAATTTGAAAAAACAGATTATAGATCAAATTAAAGCCTTTTATAGAGCAAAAACAAATTTTTAAAATCATGGACACTTGAAATGATACACTTGATGTGTTGCTCAGAAAATCTGTGTTCTCTTACCCACGATGAACCCTTATAAAAAAGTTGTCAAAGGAAAGAAAAAACGTTATAAAAGAATTACCTTCAGTCAACAAATTCAAGGGTCTATTACTGTTTCCAATTGATTGCTACTAAATAAAAATTTGATTTGTCAAAACATGGATTATTGATAACAATTACTAATGAGAACGACATCATTGGTCCGTTACAAATAATTACCTTACGATGACAGCATCTTTTCGCACATGCAGGGTAATTTTTCTGTGATCTTGAACAATTTGGAGGAATTGCATTTGATCCTCATCTTTGCTAAAACATTGTTTGAACTCTTCCATCAACACAACCCTACGTTCTGCAATATCATTCACAAATTTCAATTCTTTCAACGTTGTCCTGGCTTTTTTGAAACGGTGTGACTATTCGCACCAAATACGGGTGATCTACGGGTGATCTACGGGTGAGGTATGGATAATGTACGGGTCGTACGGCTAATCTACGGGTGGCCGGTCGGTTTAGCCTAAACTACGGGGTAAAAATGTCTTCTACGGATTTTTCTACGGGCGAAAAATTACTGCTACCGAATTATCTGAACGGAACCAAATCGTCTCGTCAAATTTNGCTACCGAATTATCTGAACGGAACCAAATCATCTCGTCAAATTTGCTGTACGGTTGTACATGAACAAATTTGCAGATTTCGAATTGTATAAACGCGTAAATTGAAGTATTATTGCCATGTATAGAATTTTCGATATATGAGAGATTCTTCGTCGAGTGAGCATATATTGCCTATATGTTTCTACATCATCAAAAATTCTGAAAAAGTTGAGAGCGTTTCCTGATGAGAAAATGTTATTTGTAAACTCTCTCAAATTTTTTGATTGTGTATTTGCGAAGACAAATAAAGGAGTTTATACGGAATCCGAAACAGGTTCTAACCCTTTCAACTCAATATATTAATTTTAGAGAACGAAATTTCATACCCAAATGTTTTGTTGTTTTTTATTCTGTTTGAATTTTCAAATTTTTTTGTCGCCTTATTTGAATATATCTTGACACATTTCATTGAAAAAAAACATTTCTTTCCACAATGTGAACAGTTTTAGGATTCTCAAAAAATGTGAGAATATTCGATATAGCGAATGAAATTAATTTATAATTTTTCTGAAGGGAGACTCCAATTTGCTGGTGGAAAAAAAATCAAAAGTAGTGCAATTTTTTTCTTATGTTTTTTTGCCTGAAAAGTGCTGCGCACTCGAAATTTACTCTACGCACGCTCTTGAGCTTTGCGCACTTGTATACAAAACCAACCACTTTTCCCCCACTACCGTTTCGAATAGTGAACTCATAAAAAAATAGAATATTTCACACGAGTGTATGAAAAAAAAACTTTACGCACTATTGACACAATATATTATTTTTCGTTAGCTGATTCAAGTATCCACCCTGAAAAAAAATTATAAACTAATGCCATTCAATATATCGATCATTCTAACATTTTTTTTTCATGAAATGCAACAGTACGAATGTTCGAATTGGAGGGAAAACACATTTTCATTTGTTTTCTTAATTGAATGCGTGCAAATGCATTCAAATAAGGTGGGTAAAAATTGAAGAAATGAAAAAAAAAGTTGAATAAATTTTGCTTTAACCTTTTTCTCCGACTCTAATTTATTAAGTTGAGTGGGTGCAAACCTATCTCGGATTTACTATGGGCGCCTCTATTCTTCTTTGAATATACGCACTCAAGGAACACAGGAAACACTTGTATTTGTAATTCACCGGATGTAAATTGGACATGTAATTTTATTTTACGTCCTCAATAATATAGATTTTCTTCCGACTTTTAACCCCGGGATCAATCATTCTCCATTTTCTTATGTAAAAAATAATATTTTTATTCAACATGAGAAAAAAATTGGGATAATTGTCCATTCTCCCGCACAGTTTCATTTTTTTCTGAAAGCCATTTAATACTTTATAGAACAGTTCAGGAGCATTTATTAGTTACTTATCATCATAGCATTGAGAAAGGTCCTTTTCAGATTCAAATAGTTTTCGACAATTGACAATCGAGGTACTGACCCCATGCAGGTATACCTGGGTCTTTTTATAGCCGCGTGCTTGGTCAGTGGGAAGAAAAAAAGGTAATAAAACTTTTTATTATTTTAATGAGTTGAGTTTCAAGGCCTGGGGAACTCCCGATGGACATATTCAAGAATTCCCTAACTTTCCGAAGAAAATGGGACACTTTTCTCCATTCCGGTATTCCCCAAATAGCTAAAAACCAAAGAATCATATGAGTTTCCATTTCTAGAACACACAAATAAGATTAACAGATATTCAGATATTTTCTATAGAAATTTTCCGAATTTTTTTGTTAAGGAAATAAGAAGAAAAATGAAATGGAAAAAGCTTAGAAAATTCATGTCAAGGAATTCTTATAAAAAATGTTCAATAAAAAAAGTTTTAGATAAAGATCAAATTCTACTGATTTTCTTTATGAAATGCGTTCTCTTGGACATTTTCTATGAAAAAAATGCGTTGTAAACCTGCGGAATTATTCCATAGGAACAGCTATAAACTATAGTGATTATTATAGAGTTTTCAATAGGAGTTGAATAGAAATACAATCTAATATTCTATTCAATTCGTTAGATTTTTCTATCAAATTTTTTCGTCCGTGATGGGTCAAATCGGACAGAGATTATGTTAGAAAAAGGAAGAACAAATTCTTTTCGTACGTATTTTTTTTTTTTCTAAAAATTATTCCATTTTTTGCTTCCGAAGGGAAGCATTGTTTTTGGTCGATTTTTCGATTCTCTAATTTTGGTTGCAAATGGTCCACAACGTCATGAAACGTAAAGAAATGATGTTTTTAGGGGGGTGTCTGTATGTATGTGTGTGCAGATTCGGGTTTTTGGTGATTCAATTTTAGAAAATTCAACGTAAATACGGTGAAATTTGCAGCTAAAAATTTGAAATTTCGGCTCATGATAGCTATGAATGAGCCTCACTTTGGTGCTTCGTTTCAGCTCGATCGGTGAAGTAGTTCCTGAGATATAATCACTTGTTTAAATTTCGTTTTTCCGCAATATCTCGCCAACAACTGCACCGATTTCAATTTTTTTTTTCGAACTACTCATCTCGATGGCCGCTATCTAGATCACTCATATCATATATACCGATTTGTGTAAAGTTTAGAGATATTGCGGTTTATCCGTTTTTTCATAAAAAACACTGTACGCGCGATAAGTCAATGAAAAAACGAGCTAGCGACTTGAAATTCGGTATGCTGCTAGCTTTTGTAACATAGACGGTTCGTATTTTCGATGAGGTCAATCGGTCGAGCGGTTCGCGAGATATTCAATTTTTTGTGAAAATCTATTCTGTCAAATATCTCGTCAACTACTTGACCAATTAAAAATTTTCTTTTTTCAAAATATCCGTCTCGATCGCTACTATCTAGATCATTGAAAATATATGTATACCCGTCCATACAACCTTTTGGAGATATTCTCGTTTTTGNATGGATCATTGCATTGAGCGAGGGTGAGGTAATATACTGACATTATTTAAAAAATTAGACGATAGCATGGATTTCATCGGACCATTCTTTCCCAGTGACAATGTGGAGATCTGGTTTGAGTGGAATTCATATTTCTTGCCAATGGAAACAAATCAAAGGAAATAATTGAATCAGAATAGAACAACATACTTTGATTGATAAGAAAAGTAAGAGAAAATGATGATTTTACAAATGCGAGTTGAGAATAAAAAATTGATGGCTCACTATCGAATTTGGTTCTCATCTTTTAATCTCTAATATGCTTCCCTTCGGAAGCTTACTATCAATGAAATTGGTAGAAAAAAAAAGAAAAAAAAGCATAATAAGAAAAAAAAAGTAACGATCATTCGTCTTATATCAAGTAGGCTTCTACCCCTGCTTGTTTTTAAGTTGAAAATGCAGCCACGTGAATCTAAGTTCAGAATTTAAGTGGTATCCAATATTTCCATATAAAATGACGAACCCATACAGATGTACCCCGTGCAGATAATTCAACTAGATAATATGACTCAGTTCAGATAACTTAGCAGTGGTCATTTTTGACCCGTACATTAATCCGTACAAGACATTTTTACCCCGTAGTTCAGGCTGAACCGACAGGCCACCCGTAGATTAGCCGTATGACTCGTATACATTATCCGTACATCACACGTATTTGGTGCGAATAGTCACGCCGTTAAAAATTTGAGGCCCTGTTCAAAATGAGGGTGACCACTGGTCACCCATCCAATTCCAAACCTTACTCGATGTTAGTTAACTTTGAAGATCGTCAGTCGGGCTAAAGTCCAAGTCCACTATCCTGTGATTTTTGGGAATATAACATTTAGATATTCTAGAGAAAGGTGAAGATTCGGATTCTCTGATGATTGACATATGATTTTGCCCAAACCTTAATTATGACCCTTCTTAATTAATGAACCTTATTTCTGACCCTCGTGGCTCTTATTTCCGACCCTTATTTCTGACGTTCATTCCTGACCCTCGTGACCCTTAGTTTTGACCCTTATTTGTAAACTTCATTCCTGACCCTCGTAATCCTTATTTCTGAGTTTATTTTTGAATCTCATTTCTGACCCTCATGACCATTAGTTTTTACCCTTTTTGTGAGCTTCATTCCTGACCCTCATGACCCTTCTTTCTGACGTTAATTTTTTTTATCCTTATTTCTGACCCTTTATTTTAATCCTTATTTCTGACCCTTGATTTTGACCCTTATTTAGATTACTGATAGGTTCTATGATGGGTTCTCTGGTAGGATCAGTTATGCCCAACCGGATTTGGACAATTAAATGTCTTTAATACCTTATAAGCGACAAATAAGTTACAAAGGGGTTGAGCTACATAAGTTAGTGATCGGTGGTAAAGTCATCTGTCACCCACAATGATCATCCCTACTACAGGGTGTCCCATAGCATGTGACCAAACTAAATTGTAAATAACTTGGATACAGTGAAATGTAAATAATTGTTCTTTTTTTACTGTACAAGGAACATTCAGCAAATTACAATACAATTCCTTCCAAGTGTCCGCCATCACTTGTACTACAGAACTCTATCCTACGTTCGAAACTGGTATAGATGCGCCGTATTGTGTTTTTATCAACAGCTCGGATAGCATCCCGATTGTTGCATTTGGAACCTACAGGTTACACGTCAGGTACAACCTATGAGTCAGTAACCTGCAACAAACTCATCGGTTCCCAATGCACATTGGTAGCTCCCGACAAAATTTCTATTCGGGGCTATTCTCAAGTGAGGATCGTACGTTCGAGCGCAAGCTCGAATTTGTGTTGTATTTTTCAGCGAAAAATTCATTATGAACAACTGATTATCTATAAATACTTGTGAATTGTTTACATTTTTACTGCATCAACTTTATCTTAATAACGAGTCCCCGTTACCCGTGATACGCGTCTGAGTCGCATGCGTCTCGCTTGCGCTCGATCATACGTCTACTAAGGTTTTCTTCAAACAAAGTTGATTAGAATTAATAGTTAGAATTATGTGATTATCTCACATTTTTTATGTTAAGGATAAGAGAATCTGAATGCAATATAGTGAAAGTGATGATCGATTTTTTCACCTTGAACAAATAATATTACTAGTCCAATCAACATTTCTGATATGAATAAGAAACTGTGACTCAATATTCCAAATGAAGTTTTAATTTTTAAATTGGTGCTAAAAACACGAGATGACTATAATCCAAGCCCCTCAAATTTCACCGGTAAATATTTCCTACTTCTCGATTGTCGCGCACAGCGACAGTTCAGCGAGTTTATGGACTCGATCTTGACTCTTAAAGCCAATAATATACTAAATTATGTATTCTTGGCAATAAAGGAATAACATACAATTTGATGAAATATATCAAATAATATGCAGGGTCAAATGTATGAAACAATGCTGTAGTGAAAATTTTTGGACATTTGTGATGTTATTACATCATCATTGTTTACGTTAAAATAACTTCACTCAACGTAATCCTGAAATTATTCTGATAAAAAGCTCTATTGTAGCAGGGAGTTCAACAGGAATCAAATCGAAGTTCACTTGCGCACAAGAATATAATGGTGCTGTTCATATCAATAATCCAGCCTAGTTTATGCCCAGTGCGAACATGTCTATTGCAAGATTTCCTAATTCTAGTAATTTGTGTTTTTCTCTGTGTATTTCGATACATACGAGTGCGGTTTTATTCCACCACTTATCAACATCTTTCCAAACGATCTGATGCACACAACCAGCTGGAATTTTCACGTCATCAAAAGGGCTCTTAAATACATTGTGTCCGTCGACAATTGGCCCAACTGCGCTAAAGGTTGTTTTGTCCATCCAATTTGGTTGAGAACTACCGAAATTTTTTTTCAATTGTAATCTATATAATTCGTAAATTTTTGAATTCAACAATTGACGAGTGGTGAAATTTCTACTCCCAGGCACTTCAACTCTACGAAACGTAGCATTTCGTTGCATTATTCTGTTCATTATATATGCCTGTTCACTGGAGTAATGGATAAATGAGACTGACGTGCTGCAAGGTCGGAGATTATATTTATTAAAAAAGAATGTTGTAGTGTATTATGGTGAGCGCAAGCATATCACGTAAGTGAGAGATAGCCTCTTCAGAAGGACATCGCTGTTAAATTGCCCGCCTAACACGAACACAGGTATGAATCATTGTAATTGATAATAAAGCGCAATTGAAAATCATGAAACTGTAATATTTTTCTATCATGCTTGTAATTCTAAAAAGTAACTTATCCAACACAGAAAAGATTGCAACCGGAAAGAAATTATACCCGGTCTACATCACTCGAAAAACTTCAAAACTGGAAATAGTAAATACCTCCAGTATTAGAGGAAGAGCCAATGTTTCATAACCAATTGAATGAAGTTTATAGTCATATTATTCATTTACCCCCCCCCCCACCCTCCGCTTTAAGGGACACTGTCCTATAGAGGGGCCGGCACAGGTTTTTTTTCAAGTCAGAAGTCTTAGCTTGATAGTGTGTTTCGTTCCCCCAGGCCTAGAACCTTTCAATGTGCCAGTCCCCCATCCTTGCGACTGCAGACGTCTTCAAACCTCGTTTAGCCACCGTATTAGCAATCTAGGAAAAACTGCAGAAAACCCTAAACACGGTGGCAGGCGATTCAGATGAGTAAAGAAGATAAAATAGTGCACTGATACAAAACATGAAACGATTTAGTTACACTGAGAAAACATTTCTCTAGAAAATTTTTCTCTGTGTACTGTTAATGAGGCTTCTTAACTATTGATGTCATTCGTTAACTATTAATGAATGGTGTCAATAATTGAGAAGCATCATTAGCAGGAATTAAATCGCTCTAGGAGTCGAAAATAATATCTGTATGGTTCAGATATATTTTCTTATTTGAGGTTTTTATGTTACTTCAATTCTGAGAAGTATCGCACGCATTCATGAGGTGCTTTCATTGAAATTTTCCCAAAACGGTGCTTTTTGGCCAGTTGTTATTTTCATCGATAAAAAATTTGATCATTCTAAAAGAGATACTTGTAACGAAATATTTGCGTACATTTTTGTACAGTTTTGCTCATTATTTTGGTTTCTCCACTCAGTCCGTAACCTTCATTTAGATTAAATTTGGTAAGATTTCCCCCGATGACAAGTAGTTTGCGTTTAGTAGTAAAAAAAAAATTATGTATGATTTTTCCAAAGACTAATTTTAAAACTCGTGTGTTAATACTTATTGGGGACAGTCGTGGGACACGCGCAACCTGCGCTTGGCTCGTCTCGTCCAGTGCTTGGCTACGCGTGTCCTATGACTATCCCTAAAAACATTACCCCACTCCTATTACCATTCCCCCTTTTGTGTGAGCTATAACAATGGCGAAATTTCGCCCACAGTGCAAAACCTCTGGTCTTATTGTAAGATCAATATGTCCGAATCGTAAGATCGCATTTTTAAAGACTCAAAGTGATCTTAAAACCCAAAACCGTTCTTGGAACTGATAGCTATTGTTTTAAAATATTCAGTATTGATTTTTAGAGTGGCGAGAGAGGGGGAGGGTTGCACGCTAGGTCTTTCTGACCCTCATTTTTGAACCCTTACGTTTTGACCCGTACATATTGTATTTTGATGAAATTGGATATGGTCCATTATGCGGCGAACCAATAACTTCTCGACCGATTCCCTATTTTCTGTTCACTTAAATATTTGGAATGTTTTTAAATATGTCCTTATAATTATTTCAGAAAAAATCAGTGCCAGTTTCAGAAATAAAGTTCAAAATGAGTATCAGAAATAAGGGTCAAAAAGAGGTTCAGCGAAAAATACCCATTTAACCAAGAATCTTTCGAAAGTCAATACAATTCGCTCATGATTTTCAAAAAACCCATCTCCCTCGACAGAGCGAAGCGAGCGACCCGCTTCTGATTTTTATCGATGAATTTTACCGTATTTATGCCACATTTTCTCAAAATGAATCACCAAACATCGAAATAGTCACATACATAAGTACTGTCTGTACCTCCGTTATCAATAATATCACTTCTTTGTTTCATAACATTCTGAATCATTTTCGAGCTAAATTAGAAATTATCAAAATCGTACAAATACACAGCTTCCATTCGGAAACAAAAATCAGTAAAAGCGGGACTAACAGCCCTTAGCGCGGATTGAAAGAAGGAAGACTAGTTAGTTATTTGACAATGATTTCAAAAACTATACACCAAGGACCCTGGTCCTGCCTTTACTGATTTTTTATTTTATAAAGATTATTTTCCCCATCCTTCAATGCAGAGCTATCCTACTTATAGCAATCTACACACATCTACACACTATGATCATCCATTAAAAATTTCCTGACTTGGCTCTTTGTTATTATTTTCTTTATTTTTTTCTAATTTTCTATGAAAGTTCTATTTTTAAAAAACAATCTTCTCAAAATTTCCAAGAGCAATCAAACAAAAATTTGATTGACACAGTTTTTTTACAAAAACATTTGTTTTGGGGGGAGATTTCATTCTCTTCGAGTTCTGTTTATTTATTAAGCTGTTTTTGTATTTATTTATCTACTGAATTTCAATTACATAATTTTCAATAATCTATTCATGTTTATTTCGTATTCACAATAACTGAATAGCCTGATAACAAGATATGTGAATCGTAAGGAGCAGAGAGAAAGAATACACTTTCTCTCTCCCTACTTCACTTACGAGGTTGAATACTACTACTACCAACGTGACAACTTGATTCATCTACCAACTTGATGTGAAATGCAAGAATGAGGATAGGAACCCGCTAACCTTGAACAGAAAATTAGTTACATCAATGAACAGCTTGTGACCGATTTAAACCATGACATGATCAATATTAAATCCCCCCGGGTAATTAAAAGAACTGAAACCAGATCATAATTTCTGAAGTTCCCTCCTGAGAATTTTACCAGCTGCACTTTTTGGTATGGCATCGATGAACTGAACTTGGTTGATATGTTTGTGTTGAGAAAACCGCTCAGCAACATATTTTTTTATTTCTTCCTCTGAGATTTTAACGTTTGGCTTTGGCACGATAAATGCCTTTGGTACTTCTCCCAATTTTTCGTCAGGTACTCCAATTACCGCAACATCCGCGATTTTTTCGTGGCCATGAATGAAATCCTCTAGTTCAGCCGGAGCAACCTGGAAACCCTTGACTTTGATGAGTTCCTTGAGACGTCCGGTAACAAACAATTGTCCTAAACGAAATGTTCAAAATATATTTTTAAAATATGAAATAGTTTCATCCATCGATTGGATGGATATATTCTATGGATTTACGTTTTATCGTTGTGAATAATTCAATTCATACCTTTATCATCAATATGCCCCAAATCTCCTGTCTTCAACCACTTTCCATCCATACAATCCTCGGTAGCTTTCGTATTCTTATAATATCCTTTCATTACCTGTGGCCCATCTACAACAATTTCTCCAGTCTCATTAACTCCCACGTTCTTTCCAAACTTATCATCGTCTCTCCCAACAATTCGAACTTGAGTATTCACAGCAATCAAGCCCGCGGAATTCCACACGGAATATTTCGATCGTGTGATCACTGGTGATGTCTCAGTTAGTCCGTAAATCTGGGTGAAATGAAGATTTGTACCTATTTTCGAACGGAATTTGGTGATCAATTCCATTCCTATTGGGGCTGCTGCACTCGTAACGCATTTGATAGCCTCGAAATGTTTTTTCGTGAATCTACTGTTATTGGCGATGAGTTGAACCACTGGAGGAGCAACATATAGTAGTGTAGTTCGGTACTTTTCAAGAACATCCAATAAATTGTTCGATGTGAATTGGGGCATGCAGATTATTTTTGCACCTAAGCTAAAGAAAAACGAATGGTGTATTAATACCACGGAAGAAGTAAATACTGTTTCATAAGAAATTTAATAATTGAAGGAGAATCAATATCAACAACTAAAGTATATCAAATAATAAAGTAGTTTCGGAGCAATCTAGCCCTGATGATGCAGACTGAAATGTTTGCAAAACGTTGGTAAAAAGCTGAATCTAGACATGGTATCCATCCGGAAGCCGTAACAGTGAATAATAATGTTGGCCGCCAAAGCCTCAAAATTCAAATCAAAAAATGAAGTTCAGAGTTGAAAAAATGATTGATTTGCCTTATTATATCCTAGAGTTACCTGAGATAGGGTAGAAGGCAAACGCCTAAACCATAGAGATGATATAAAGGTAAAAATAGTGGCACTATCTCTTGATGTTCACCGATGGCTGGTTCGGCGAAATTGTACTCTAAGTGTTTCATTTGTGTTAAATTAGCGATGATGTTCCTGAAAACATGATTTGAGTGTAAAAAACAGAAAATCCACGAGTTTATTTTTGACGTACACACGTTTATGGACTCGTTTTGCGAAAAAGTTGGTGCGACACTATGGGGAGAAATTATTTTGCAAAAATATATCAACTATAAATTAATAAATCTGCATGAATATATTATCGTTGGATAGGGTAAGCATGAAAGTTTATTTTGAGCCCTTCGGCTCATTTCCGTTTACATAGTACTAGCGTGATGTACTATTTATCAGTGGGTTTCACCGTTTCTCTTCGGGGAACTCGTCTTCTACCAATTGAATTACAACTGATGGGTGCTAATTAAATGGGTGAAGAGGTGAGCACTTGTGCCCGTCGTTTGGAGTTTCTGAGAGTCCTCAAAATGTTCGAGAAAATACTGAAATGATTACAACAAATCCAGAATTGCAAAATTCTACAAGAATTGCAAAAAATCCAGCACTTTCTGGAGAATTTTAGAACTTTTCGGCCGAAGCCATTAATTATTCTTCAAACGTATAAATTTCTCCAAAAAATGGGTTCTAGAAATTTTTAGACATTCCTAGAAATATCCCAAACCTTCCAGAAATTTCCGAAATGTTCTAAAAAATTAATGAAATGTTA
The DNA here is from genome assembly GCF_001412515.2 of Diachasma alloeum. Lineage (NCBI taxonomy): Eukaryota > Metazoa > Arthropoda > Insecta > Hymenoptera > Braconidae > Diachasma > Diachasma alloeum. Next base: position 845,160 of record NW_021680423.1, read on the forward strand.
AAAAAAAATCTAGAATTGCGAATTTATTCAAAGAATAGGAAAAATCCTAGACTTTTTTGCGGTTTGAAACTTCCTAAAGAATCTATTCTATTTCTAGAGCTTTCTGGAAATTCTTCAAAGCGTTTATAAATTCTCCAAATTAACTAGAAAAGAAAACTTCATAACCCTCAATTTAGTATAAGACAGGGTTTAATCAGAGTTCAATTGCGATTGTAACGAACGATATAGTCAGGGTTCGATTGGAGTTCAACCTCTGTTCAATCACAATTCAATCAAAATTTAGTCGATATTTAGCCGGCATTTTCCTCGGGTCTAATCTGCCTTTAGCAAGATTTAATTGTGACCTCAACAAAATTTAGATGGATTTTATGTGAGGTTCAACCGGGTTCAATCACTGTTTAACGATGTTCAGGCGAGGTAAAAAAGTACAGCCAATTTTTTGAAATTTTTTAAGTACATTCTTTGATATATTTCGATGCTGTGTGTGAAGTTTCAGATTGCTGAGGTTAATGGTTCAAATGGAATAAATTATTTTTAGAAACGCAATTTAACCCGTGTTCTTATGGGGAATGTGGAAAAATGCATAGACTGAATGTAAAAATGCAACCAATGTCACAAAAATGTGTCCACGTGTGACATAATAAATAAATTTTTTGCAAAAAAAAACATCGGTTGGATTCATTTTTTAGCCAAAATTGACAAAAATCACTAAAAATCAGAATTTCTGCGTGCGCATTTGTGAGTTGCGACAACGTAGCACTTGCCGATCGTGTGGGGGTAAACGCGGTAAATGCAAAGGTGAATAAAGGATCGTTGTGGACATCATGATATCCGAAGATAATTTCCCCGATAATAGATACAAATAAAATTCATGAAATTTTTGCTCTTTAATACACTTCCCCTTGAGAGAAACCATTGTTTCTACAGTAATTTCTGCTTGAGGTTAATACAGAGTCCTCACTTCACACGGAGATCCTGGAATTCATTTACTATTTTGCTCGTCGATAGTAAATTATAATGACGTGGGTGATGAATTTTTTGGATAAGCGTATATCGTTGGAAAAAATTGACATATGTTTATGCGTGTGACTACGTACAGCGACATACTCAGCGGGGGGTTCCCCCATAGAGTATGGCAGGCCGACCAACTCTGAGGAAAAACAACTGGCGTCGGGCCGACGTTGCCACTTTTTTTACACAAATTAATTATTTTCCATTTATTATTAAAATTGAGTATAAAAATTTTTTGATGCATGTAGGATGTAGGAAAAAAATAAAATAGTTACAAAAAATATTATATGACTACAGAAGAATCTGAATATGGTCGTATTATTTAATTGAAGGGAACCGAATTTTCGTGTTCAGGGATTGGTTTTCTGCAGGAATACAATAGATTCCCCTCCGCCACACCTCCTACATTCCGTCATCGCCTGAACATCGTTAATCGAGGTTTTTCCGGTGTTTGACCTGGGTTTAACCCTCGATCACTCGCGCTCGGCCGCCAACCTTTATCCGTCGCATGGTTAGCGCAGGGCCGCTGGGTTAAACCGAGTGGCAGAAAATGTAGCAACACTGTCGCTGGAGGGTCGACAAGGATCGACTCGTACCGGCGGCGCGGCACCGTTTTTCTATCCGTTCTACGTTTCTTTTCTTTTTTTAGCTAAACAAATTTCCCGAGCAAAAAATGGGCAACGCCAAAGCTTAATAAACGGATTGAACTAGGAACTCTATTTTTTGCAGAATTTTTAAGCGTCGAGAAACATGCTCAAATATAAAAAAAACGAAAACGTGCGGCGCCGTGCTCATGGAGCGAGTGACCGAGGGTTATTGTCAGCTGAATTCTGATGAACCCTCGATTACTCGCTCAATGAGCGCGGCGCCGCATGTTTTCGTTTTTTTCTATTTTAGCGTGGTTCTCGACGCTTAAAAATTTTGAAAAAATTAAAGTTTCTAGTTCAATTCTTTTATTAAGCGTTGGCGTTATTCATTTTTTCTGAGGAAATTTCTTGAGTTGGAAAAAAAATAAAGGTCAAACGCAAAGAAAAGCGGCGTCGCACCGCCCGGTGCCAGTGAGTCCCTGTCGATCGCTACTGTTACGTTCCAAGCTGGTTCTCCGTTGAACAGATGGCAGGTCCAATGCCCGTGGAGCGCTAAAGCACTCTGCTCCACAAGTGCGGGAATTTTCGAATAAAAATAATTGAACACGAACACCAATTTAATTAGATAATCCAATCGAAACGTTTATATTTACTTTTCAAAACTTAGAAGATATTTTACAACAACACTTTGGGTTTTTAAAACTTGAGAAGACGATAACAATTTCTCTCGAACTTCTCGTATCCACGTATGGGGTGGATCTGCCCTTACTCTTACTCTAAAAATTAGTCTAAGTGTCGAAGACGAAGGGCTCATCCCACAGAAAAGAGTAGGGGACCAATCGTGGCCTTGAATCCAGTGAACAGTGTTGGTCTAACACCCCCGCGATCGCTCGAGCTGGCCCAGCCCCAACTCTCGAGTCTACGTGACTTGAACAAAGGGCCTTACATGTGGTTTTTCGGGAGAGACAGAAAATGCTGGAATTTCACCCGGGGAAAATAAACTGTCTCCAGGAAAAGGTTTTACGACTCGAACGGTTTAATGTCAAGCTAGAATTGCACTCGAAAACTCTATAGAAAAAAAACAATACAAAGGATCTTTTATTTTTGGATGGCCAGAGCTACGTCGAGAGACTCTTTAGATTTATTACTCGTTTCCTGTTTACGAGTTTCTCGAACTTACTTTCCAAAATTCTATATTTTCTTGTTTCCAAAACCGTGGGAATATTTCAACTAGCTTAAAAATAATATTGGATTTATAAAATTATCAGATAAAAATATTTGAATCTCAATGGTATAATTTAGTGGAATAATGGTAGTCATAGGGACTATATATGGTAACTAGTGGTTTACGCGACACTGGAGCGACAGTGTCGCTATATACATTCATTGCCACACTTGAGATGTGCACATTACGGTAAGCGCTAACGTGGCAACAACGCGCTCGGTTTAACTCAGCGGTGCTGCGCTAACCGTGCGTCGGATGAAGGCTGGCGGACGAGCGCGAGTGGTCGAGCGTTAAATCAGAGCCATCAATAAATATGTATAAGCATGCAATATAATACAGTGATATTAGGAGTTCTGTAGAGGTTTGATACGTGAAGCCGATGACGCTACCATCGTTTAATTCAATTCAGAAGACTCAAGAGCGATATTTTTGTTCTCTTAAATGGAGGAAAAATTCTGGTCCACACATTTACAGAGACCGTGCGTTCGAATTCCTATTTGTAATCCTTTTTTTTTGGTTCTCACAGAAAGGAACCCTTTCCGAAGAGGTAATTTGAGTCGGAAGGCTGCAAACTTCTTTTCCTATAGCGTATAGACTAAATGCAAAAAAAAGGCTATTGCAAAATTCTGGAAATACACAGGCTTCCTTCACAACGGTCATTTTTGTTGACGCCTTCCCACTGTCTTTCAACCAATAATTTTAAGACAAGTTCAACCATTCCAATTTTGAGAAGTCCTAGAATTTTCTGAAACTACAAGACGGCTACCGTCCCAACAACGGCCAGTGAAGGCATCCGCACGGAGAAAAATATTCAATAAAAATCACGTATCTTTTCCGTAATTCTGGAGCGAAATGTGGTTGTAGGAAATTTTACGGAACTGTCACGGAATTTTTCAGGAGCGTTCCATAATTTTTACCTGAATCTCCCGTGAAAAATTACGATACCGTCACGTAAATTGTCTGCGTCGATTCAAAATCAAATATTTATACCTCATGAAGTGCAATACTATCGCAAAATTGTTCAGTATAATGCTGGTCTTTAGTTAGCAGACAATTCGAATTTTTACTCAATTAATATCGTGTAATTTAGGCTTCGTGTATGATCTGTTTGTGTCAGAACAGAACAATTATTTTTTGTATAGTTAAAATTAAGATGTTTGTTAATCAGTAATTTTCATTAAAAAACCCCTAAACCACAGTTTTACCCCACATACACTGTGTCGGTTTAGTTTCCTGTATGTTATTGGACATTGGCCAGATGGAATTTCGGGAGCTGACCTGGATAATCGATTCCAATAAGTCCCAAATTTAGCATCGCGTACACTCGAACCTTTTTTCATCCCTGATTTTATATAAATATGCATCCAAGCTCATCCAATATATTTATTAAACATTCATCGGCGTTATCATTCGAGAACCCCGCCGACATCATCCTATCCTCCGGATAGGACCCCTGAGCAAACTCCCCGTCAGCTCACGACAAGCCGAAGTGTTGATGACTGACGGAGTCAGAACCCGCATTCCGTTGCAGTACTTTGGAGCGATCTCCTTGAAAAACTAATCGAAGTTTCATCTTACCTGTGAGTCAGCTCCACACCCTTGGGTACCCCAGTAGTTCCACTCGAATAAGGCATCAATGCAGTATCATTTTTATCATCGACTCCAGTATGCTTCCCAGTTTTTTCGAACTCCTCAATTCTATCATTCACTAAATCCCTGAAGTTTATCGCACCAGATGGCACCGGCTCGGTTCCACTTGGAACAACCATTGGTGGCAGACGAATCGAATTTTGCCCTTTGATACTCTCCACAATTTCTGAATATTTCTCTTTAGTTGTGATTACTGCAGCAGCCTCTGAATTTTTTAGTTGAAGATTCATTTCATGAACTGTATAGGCAGGATTTATTAACGTGAACTAAAAAAAAATGAGAAAAAATTATTCAGTTGCATATCCAAGAAGAATTGGCGTACCAATTCCAAAGCAAAAACCGAATGAAAAAATGAAAGTAAATATAATGAGTCAAATCACTAATAGAACGGTACACGCAGAGAAATGTTCAGTAAAAATTACGGAACTAACAGTTCGCTCACGGATTATGGAATCGACTCAGAAAATTTAAGTATGACGGTATCGTAATTTTTCGGAACGCTCTGGAAAAATTCCGTGATTTTAGATGAAAATTACGTGACAGTTCCGTAAAATTTCCTACAACCACATTTCGCACCGGAATTACGGAAAAAATACATCATTTTTATTGATTATTTTTCTCACTCGGATTTCAGCCAATCAGAGCGCAGTATTTGAGGCTGTTAAACAGCTTTATTTCACAAATTTCTAAAAATTTCCCACGGAAATTCACTAGTAGCTTTTCAAATGTTTCTCATCTTTCAACGCATTTTACGTTTAATATTCTGTGTTACAGATAAACAAAAAAGTGGGTTGTCAATGTATGGCTGTGTAAATGTATCCGGATGCTGTTCACTGCACTCTGCTTGGCCGAAATCCGAGTGGAAAAATAATCCGTCAAATACCACTCGTGCTTCAAAATTAATCGGATATTTTCCTCAAGCTTCCCTGCCTAGGAACGATTGTGTCAAATTTTGCAGGTTTAAAATCCCTCGTGCTTCGCACTCGGACGGTAACAAATATCCGATAATTTTGAAGCACTAGTGGTATTACTACTGAATATTTCTCTCCGTGTGTAAGAAATATTGCAAAAAGACCTCTGTGGTTTGTATGCGCAATTTGAACACGAGATATGCGTGAGACATGCGTAGTAGAGTGGGTACCTATTCTGGAGTTGTGTAAAGCTAGTTCTGCACTGAGAAAATAGCTATTTTCGGCACAAGGCTGAAAAAGTATTTTTCCGGCCTGTTGCGATGGGGTTTTTTACTCGTGTGGCGTTGGCCTCCGAGCCGTAGGCGAGGAGTGGCCAACCACACGAGTAAAAAAACCCCATCGCAACAGCCCAGGAACAATATTTTTCTGTAGTGATTTTCAAGTTTTCGAGTTTGGAAAGTATGTAATACCAATTCTCAGATGAGAAATCGTGAGAAGCAGTACAGAAAACAACTTTTCTGACGAGTGTGAGGGTTGCGAACCGAGGCGAAGCCGAGGAATGCAATCCTACCAGTCAGAAAAGTTTTTTTCGACCGAGTGGCGAACATAATTTTTCTTTTTAATGTCCGTAAACAATGTCTTTACAATGTCCGTCTTACGTACAGTGTNAATTCCTGATAGTGATGAAGAGTTAGGCAGTGAGGAGAATTTATTTACTGATGAGGAGGAGTTTATTGGTGATGTGACATTTGAAGAAAATGGAAATAAAATATTCTCCGATTTTTCAATTACGTTTTGTATCATATTTTTTTATAATTATAACTTTCTTTTTTTTGCGAATTCTTAACGATTTTTAAAAATTGTATTTTGTAATTATTATAATTAATTTTTTTCAATTATAAATACTTTACAAGTTTTTTGAACTACATATTTAATGAATATAATTAATTTTTTCTTCAGAAGTTGCGCATAATTTTTAAATCACACTTTTTTATAATTATTTTTTTAAATAAATGTGATCTTTGTTCTTCAGTGGGGGGGGGGCTTCACCCCCACCCCCCCTCCGCCCACAGACTTCATCACGCACTTATCATATAAAATAGTACACGCAACACGTGCGGACAGCAGGCGATCTCACTCGGGCGGCTGCGCCGCCCTCGTGAGTAACCGCCTGCTTTCCGCACTAGTTGCGTAATGTACTGTTTTAGAAATACGTCTTTACTTGTATCAAAAAAGTCATGGCTCGAAAGTTGACAAAAAGAAAATATCTCGCACTGAGAAAAGAAACGTTTCGGCAAGAGATTTTATACTCATCCTGAAGATGAGGGGTCATTTGTTCACAACGAGAAAGCAACTTCTCGAGCCAAGTCAAGTGATTTTTGTATAAAAATATTTTAGATTTGAGACTTGAAAATTATTGAATAAATTGATTCAACTAGATTTGGTTTCAGAGATCACTTCCTTGTAATACAAAAATGATGCAAGTGAAGACATACTATCATACCTATCAACTTTTTTTTTCTGTGTGCATGGTGAAGTGCCGAGCTCTTCACTTTGCATGTGCGAAAGTCTATTTCCGCACTTCTCTTAGGCCTGACTTTCACACGTATCATGCGTACGAACGTGAATTTCCGCACATGAAATTTCATTTCCAAATGACGATCTCTTCTCCCATTCGCATTTACACGTTCACATTCTCATGTGCATGGAAGAGGAAATCATCATCCGAAAACAAGATCTATCTAAAATGTAATAAAATAGGTCTATACGAATACGTTTTCTATAAATTTCTAATTCTGAATCCTGGACGAAGTGATGTGTGAAAATCACCCTTCACACATGAGAAGTACGGAAATTAACTTTCGTCCATGCAAAGTGCGGAGCCCGGCACTTCCACACACTGAAATGTAGTGTGTAGTGTACAGGGTGTAACTTTATTGGTAGAAAACCGTGCGCCCACTGGCTCGGAAACCCTCAGTGCAAGAAATTTTTTTTTTAATTGGTTATCTATTCAATTTTGAATAAGTAACGAGTAATGAAACCAATGAGGCTATGTCTAGCGGAAAACGAGTCAGAAAGAGGACGATTTTCAAGGCTATCTCGCATTTAGTATAAATAATTGGGCTACTGTGCGAATAAACAAAACAAACAAGGGACAACGAGCATATGACAGTGAGCATGTCACTGAGTGCTGTTTTAATGTTTTTTTTTGTCATTCCGACCGTAAGGCTTTTCATACTTGTAACGTAATATACTATTTCGGCCTAATGACGAAATATACTATTTATTGAACCCTGACAGCTGTAACCCGCAACATGAATACCAAATGGCATCTAGCGGATGGACTACTTCTAGAGCGCCCACTTATCGCATTTTTTATATTTTTCCGATCACATGATAATCCTCTGTGTATTCCGAGGGTCCAGCTTGCCTAATTCCTCATTTTTTGTTCATAGTCCATTTTATCCCATTCTACCCTGCGCTTCCTTTAAATATTCAAATAATGATATAGATTTTATAATTAATTGGATGAGTACTTGAAAATATTTCTGATTTCTTTACTTTTTATAATAAACGACTATTTGAAAATATGAAAGTATAACTACTGATTATTATCACAGTGGCAGAATTTTCGATCACAATTATCCATTGATAGAGTAAAAAAAATGTTGACGGTCAATATTGCCAATTCATAAAATAGATGATTATTAACCCTAGTCTGGTCACCCTACGCGACCCAACGACTTTGGTCACGTCCGCGGGGAAGTGCCGCCGTGTTATCTAGGCCCGAACGTTGCCAAATTCACTCTACACTGCCCGGGTGCATTTAGCGAGTTTCCGGCAACGTCGCGTAACAGGCACTTCCATTCAACATGGGAAAAAATAATTCCTCTGTGAGAAAAAAATTGTTTTCTTCAGGAATTTCGAGAATTATGTTGTTCTGAACTACTCTAATTTTTTAGATACTTTAATTGAAAAAGTCAAATTTTTTTGAATTTTTCCGATCAGCCATTCAATGGCAATTTAAGAAAAACGACGGGCTGCGGTGTCTCCCTCATATGGTGACCAATCTAGGGTTACGATGATTATTTAATAGTAAATTGTACACCAAGGGAGGAAAACAGGACATTCGAACCCGCGTGTGGATTATTGCCCGAGGCGACGCCAAGGGTTCCTAGCTGCACATACTATTTTTCTGTACTGCTTCTCACGATTTCTCGTCTGGGAATTGGTATTACATACTTCCCAAACTCGAAAACTTGAAAATCACTACAGAAAAATATTGTTCCTGGGCTGTTGCGATGGGTTTTTTTTACTCGTGTGGCGTTGGCCAGTCCTCGCCTACGGCTCGGAGGCCAACGCCACACGAGTAAAAAACCCCATCGCAACAGGCCGGAAAAATAGTATTTCGTCATAACCCCGTCACCGCGCCCAATATACAAGACCAATGTCCGGGCGCGCGCGCCCGCCGAATGTCGCCCTGCTACTAGAGAACTGGAGGATATAGTTCGATTTTTCTTCGTAAATGCAGGGAGGAACATGGGTTAATTCATTTTGAGGATCGTTGAAAACAACAGCTAGTTTCTTCTCCGCTCTCGTAAACTTTACACACTCGTACTACTATTTTATATATAATAAAATATACTATTTTTATTACCTTCGAATGTCTGACAACGAAAATTCGATTCCGAATGATTAAATTCAATTATTTCACCTTTGTCTCGAACAATCAAAATGCTAGTAAAAAAAATGAAATTTTTGAAAAATCATAACTCGCTGAAAAAAAATCGAATCGCTTTGAAAGTTTTATGAGAGGTTGCTCTCATGTACTCCTTCTTAGAAAAAAATCTTCAAGACAATTTGAAACATGAAATTATTTTCATTTCGGATTTTATGTGGAATTGCTCAGTAAGCTTTACTATGTTAACATAGTAAGCGTTACTAACATAGTAGAGCTTACTATGTAACATAGTAGTCATTGCTATGTCCATAGTAACTATTACGATGTTCCATGGTAGCCATTACCATGTCCATAGTAATACTTACAAAACTTTGGCAATGTTTACTATGTGCGAATTCCGATATAGTAATCTTTACTAGTTTATTTTTTCCGTGTAGATATAACAGGTTGAGCCAGCGTATAATTTTTGCCGCTGGGTCAGTAGTGTTGAAACATACGAGAAATTGGCCCAGCGACCAACCGCTGGGATAACCTGTTAAATCTAGTAACCTTGATGTCAGCCTACCTAAGGAGCGTGTGTTGGCTGAACAGTCCGTGAAGCATCTGATGAGTCCGTGACACTCAATCAGAGCAAAGATTTTGCGCATTTTTCTCGAGCTAAAATAGTACTCCTTGCGGAAATGATTGATGGCTGAAATGATTGCATATCCAATAAAACTAGAAAGGAAATAATAAGATTACTTTTACACCTGCTTCACTCGCTCCCAACACAACGATGACAAACTCGGGAATATTCGGCAGCACAACTGCCAGAGTATCTCCAGGTCTTAAATTATTTTGACGCAACGAAGTTGCCAATCTCCCGGACAATTTTCTCAACTCTCCATATGAGTAAGATCTGCCTGATACCGCACATACCTGGCGAAAAAACAAAATCTTGCTCATCAAAAAAGTTAAGCGCACAATATGTGAATTATATAATAATAGAGAATGGATTAATAGGTACAATTGCAGTTTTATTCCACCATGTATCAATGTCCCTCCAGATTAACTGATGTAGATAGCCCGAGGGAATTTCCACATCCCCGAAAGGACTGCTGAACACATTCTGTTCATCAATAATAGATCCAACACTGTCCGAAGTTGTTTTGCCACTTAATTTTTTTTTAGAAGTACAAAACCGATTTGTAAAGTGTAGTCTGTCGAATCTGAAATCGGTTTTACCCAACAACGGATTGATAATGAACTTTCCATTCGCAAACACTTGTATTCTATGAAACATGACAAGTCGCAGCATTGTGGCGCGAGAACGGGCCTGTTAACTCGATGGATAGTCAATCGAGACTGATTGGGAAGCCAAGACCATAGTTCAATTTGCATGCGAAACTCCATTAACGATTTGGCGCCACGTCTGACAGGTATTCATGCGTGTAAGAGGGACAGAGAAAGATATCGAAATGAAGGCAAGCTTCATGAATCTATCCTCTTCGTCATCATCGCGAGTAGCGTGTTGGAATGAAATGACGCATCTAACGGCGTTAATTATTAATATTCGTATTCACATCGATTATTTAAATTGATTAAATTGGTCAGTTTTACACATTACCATTGATTAATGACAAGTTTAAATGAATTGAATTGCATGAATGGAATGACAAAGTTGAATAATAATTATTTTGGGTAATGATTATCAACTTTCCGGTGAGAATAAAGGAGGAAGTTATGGTAATGACCCCGAAAAAGAACTGCTGAATTTCGATGTTTTGTTCACGTCGCATTTCCGCGCTAGAATCATTCTGAAACGTTTTTAAAGATGTGTTCACTTGTGTGCGTGTCATTCCATGCCAACTGGTGAGGTCGGAAATCTTTAGGTCTTAAATCGGTGTGAAATTTTTTCTGATGATACCCCTAGACTATATGAGTATCGTACCAATTTTTTTTCGATTGTTTAAACCGTTAATTTGTTATAAATTTTTGAAATTTTCAGGAATTTAAAGAATGTTATATTCTTTGCAGTTTTAGAAAAATTTTCGCGCATGAGAAAATATGCGACCTCAAAAGGGAATTTTTTTTACGAATTTTTGAAGATGGCAATTTCTAAAAAAATTATATTTTTGCATTTATCATGCAGCACAGTGGAAAGTATAAAAAAAAACTTTATTATTACAATTATAATCATAATATTATAATGGCATTGGTCTTTTCATCTTGAAGCAACTGAGCGACGGTGGTGGAAGAGCAGTTAGAGCGCAAGATTGTCACGCGGTGGACGTGGGTTCAATCCCATCAACGGGCGGTAAAAGAAGTGAGAAGTGAGAACACAACGTGTATTGAGCTGCTGTGAAATCTGTAATCAAGAATTGATTGAGAAGTGATTTTGATTACTGTAGGGCGCTTATGCTGTAGGGCGATTATGTACTCCACATTTGTGGGAGAAATTAAAAATAGCTCTTTGGTAAGTTGATCATTTCGTATTTTTGTCTATGCAGAAAATGATTTCTCGATATTTTGTTACACAGTGATGTCCTTCTCTGAATAGATAAAAATATGAAATGATCATCTTACCAAAGAATTAATTTAAATTTCTCCCATAAATATAGAGCACTTGCGTAATCACTCTGCAGTAATCAAAATCACTTCTCAATCAATTCTGAATTACAGATTTCACAGCAGCTCAATACACGTTGTTCTTACCGATGGTCAGGGAGTGACTGTCGGAAGTCTGTTGACTGTCCCACCCTACTCACAGGGGTGAGCACTTTTGTTGCGAAAAAGCATACTGAATAATTGACCTTGATACATCGAGAGACTGAACAGTATGCACTGAATTATTTTTATTTTTCGATGAACAATCGCAATAGAATGAGGACAGTTTATAAGCCAACGTCTTATTTATGAGGGAGATACAAAGCCCAAACGCAGGAATAAATCCACCACCTACAGATTTAATCCATTGATTTCGTCCGAAGATTCTCGAAAGATCTTCCAAAGATAGACATTTCTCTGCCCGCATGCATGCCCATTTCCTTGATAGTTATAATCACTTAAATACTGTTTTGTTTGTGGCCTGGAAAAGAAATATTTGAATGATCTTCATGATGTCTATGAGATACTGAGTATTGATTCAGATACATGGTGTGAGTATTATAACCCATCAGAATTTCAGGGACAAAAACAACAATTGGAAAAATTTCACAGTGTGCCACTGATGGAATTTTTCGAGCATCTATTAGTTCCATTAGTTCCACAAATCCCCGAATATTCTTGTAATACCTTTCATTTTGTTTTCAGTTTTGGAGATTCAAAATATCATGGCACTCAATCATATGCCTATTTCAATAGGTCGCATATGACTCGTGGTACGTCTTATGGCCCGTATGCGACTTGTTGAAGTCGAACGTCCGATTTCAATTCGAGAATAGGCTCCCCGGTGCAACTGAGTCCCTATCAGCATTGGGCATCTGTCGATGACCGCAGTTTTTTTACATAACATCGTAAAAAACGTGTAATTTACGTAATAAATGTAATAAATGTAAAAAACCAGCCGACGTTACTTATTATCGTAAACCGTGAACCTTCGCGAAGATTATACCTCACAAGGGTGATAAATCACGAGGGTCATGCCGTGTAAGGGATGAATTTTACAAGGGTCAATCTCATTATTTATCGATCTCTATTGAATTCGTGGCGTCATCATTGTGTCTTGACATTAACTTGTCTCATTCAACATTCTTAAATGAAAAAACTAATTCAATTGTCTTTGGTAGCTTTTTTGAACTCTTCAGAACAAAATGATTCTTTTCAGGTCCAACTGGGCTTTTCCCGGACTACAGATAATAAAGCGGAAAATCCAATAAAGTTCAATTGATAATGAGATTGACTTTCTCACAACGGAGAAAACTTGTGACATTGGTCTTTTACAACGTTTGACCCTCGTGAAATTTACTCTTTACGAGGTAGAGTAAACTGTCCAGTAGATGGACACCTAAGAAAACCGCCCAGTAGATGGACGTTTGTTTTTTAGCAATTGAAACAAAAAATTGATCGAAAAAAATCGTCACTCAGGGGTTAAGAATCACAACAGTTAGTGAAAATTCAAAGCAACAATTCACATTTCAGTATTTTTTTGCGTAATTTCCTATCCAAAAGTAGCTCGTCCACCTATAGGGCAGTGTCCATCTACTGGGTAGCTTACCCTATTAGGTCATGTTTTTGTGTTTCTTAAAATGCCGCGAATCGTGGATTTTAATCATACGAGTCCGGAAATGGTTTTATCGCCGTGTGGCTTACAATATTTTGTCTCTGGGCCCGAAAACCGCGATTCAATCGAGGAAATCGATGTTAGAATCGCGGTTTTACAGTCCTAGGGACATAAAATGATATTTTATGCCTCAAGTACCGAGAACCGTGTTCTAACCGAACAAAGTGAAATTAAAATTCGCAGTTTATCTGTCCTCGGGCCACAATATACTATTTTTTATGTGTCTAATACTGCGTCTTTGTCACGCGGAATAAAATAAAACATTTTAGTAATCGAAAATTGCAAGCTTTTCGAAGAAATATAAAAAATGTAAAAAACCCGTCGAGGTAATTTACGTAAATTACGTCGGTAAAAAACGGTGCAATTTACCAACGCAATTTACATGCCCAACCCTGGTCCCTGTCAGCCGCTCGAGCGACAGTGTTGCTACATTCACTGCCACACTCGAAATGCGTACACAGAGGTAAGCGCCAATGTGGCAACAGCGCGCTCGATTTAACCCAGCGGCACTGCGCTAACTATGCGACAGATGAAGGCTGGCGACCGAGCGCGAGGGTGATCGAGGGTTAATAACGGAAAGGAGGGTTATCAAGAAAGGTTCCAATGGAACATGTTGAGGAGATTGAGTGCCAGACAATATCGTTTACGTTAGAAAGAAGATGTATACACGGAGAGAAGAGCCATGGTAAAGAGTCCCATGTCAAATTTACGACTTGTATGTATTCCTAAAATTTAGGAAGCATTACTATGCTATGGTAATGATTCCTATGGGGTATGGTATTACACACTATGGGCGATGGTACGTCTCTCGATGGGAATGAAGCCTATGAACATAGGAGAAATTACTATATTGAATAGTACCCTCTACCATGTTACAGGGTAGAGTGTACTATTAATTATGGTAAAGGAACCCATAGTCGTTTGGTAAAGTTTACCATAGTTTATAGGAGAGATTACCATGCACTATGGTAACATGACCTATATTATATGGTAAAACGTGAAAAAGTCATAAAATGTCACGAATATAAAAGATAATGATCACTAAACTATATCATGATAATGATGAGTATAATGAGATAGAAATTTCAAGTGGGATATATATTTATAAATTTTTTTCTTCTCGTATACCCTTTCGGGTCTTTACGATTTGTTCCCTTCCCACCGCCCAACCCCCTGGAGTATTCTTGTAATTGTTGAGTAACAAGAATAACTTGATTATTTGGCTCTAGGATTACGATATTGATCAAATGTAATTGAGGATCAGCCTCGGTCGGCATCATCAATATTACGTTTTCCCTGATATTATGTCCCAAATAATTGAGAGAGCTTACTATTGTAATATCTCCAGATCGATTGGACGGGAGAACTGGCAGAAAATGACGATAATTTGGATCTAATTCTAATCTCTTGTTAAGAGCTGGACCAGGGAGAAAAGGTGGTGGTAAAGACTTGTTGATGAGTAACCGATAATTCAATTTTAATTGTGCCTTGATGGCTATTTTTAGTATTTTCTACGATATCGAGAAAAGGAGAGATTACCATGTATAAATAGTACTGATTACCATCCACATGGTAATCTCTCCTATAATAATGGTTGTCGTTGCTATATTGTATAGTAATGCCTACCATGTTCGAATGGTATTGATTACTATACAACATAGTACGCTTTACTGTTGAACATAGTAAAAATTACTATTGAGATTGACTTAGAAACCCTTTTACCATAATTTATGGTAACCTCTACCATATAAAAGTAACCCCTACCATTCACTTTTCTCCGTGTATATCATAAATCAAATTCTGCTGATCAATGGTGAATTCAAGTGTATTGGGCTTCCATGTCGGTACTTGCATGAACTCGATGATTATGCGGTTTCATCGAAATTACGTGTTTTTATGTTGGAGGTGCCGGTACGTCAAATATAGTTAATTTCTCTGAGATTTCTGATAAGTTTATCATTCCTTTATCATTCCATGACGGTTTTACAGTATTTTCACTTCTGCATTCATAATAAATTCCCATTTTCCCATATTTAACATAGATTCGTGGTTTTCATGTACGCAACTGTAAAACATAGGGGAGGGTGGGGTAAAATGGACACTTGACTTTTTTAAAAATTTTCATAACGTGTTGAATTGTTTATGAAATGCAATAATTTTGTTTTTCAATTGAAAGGACAATGATTCCCCTTTGTGATTAGCTTAAACTGAGCTCAACTGATGAATCTGTTTCTGAGTTATGAATATTTTAAAAAAAATCAAGTGTCCATTTTACCCCACCCTCACCTATATCGGCATATTTCCACTCAGAAGATACAAAAATATTTTCAAATGGCGTAAATTCAATTACTCTTTGCGTTTCTTGAGTCACATATCTCCCCGAGTGGAAATTCCGGTCAGGTCTTGATCAAGTTTGGATCAGGTTAGACCTGACCACTGATCAGATATTGATCAAATTGACGGATCTGGTCTTGATCAGACATGTTACGCCTCTGACCAATCCGGATTTGATCAGGACGAATGGATCCGAACTTGATCAAGTCAACTGTATGAAAACCGGATGACCTGTCTATCTGTGTCAATAACAATTATCAATGATAATTAATCCAAAACAAAAGATAATTCAATTTTTTCACCGTAGGCCGCCTCTCTTAATGAATCTCTACTGTTATTACCTCTGAAAAAGCTTATCATTTTCTTACCGATG
>NW_021680423.1:861616-995448 GCF_001412515.2 Diachasma alloeum
GAGTCCCATGTCAAATTTACGACTTGTATGTATTCCTAAAATTTAGGAAGCATTACTATGCTATGGTAATGATTCCTATGGGGTATGGTATTACACACTATGGGCGATGGTACNCCTCTGACCAATCCGGATTTGATCAGGACGAATGGATCCGAACTTGATCAAGTCAACTGTATGAAAACCGGATGACCTGTCTATCTGTGTCAATAACAATTATCAATGATAATTAATCCAAAACAAAAGATAATTCAATTTTTTCACCGTAGGCCGCCTCTCTTAATGAATCTCTACTGTTATTACCTCTGAAAAAGCTTATCATTTTCTTACCGATGCTGGGGATCGAACCGGGGACCCTATGATGGTTAATCCTATACCCTAAATACTACGCTATTTTTTTTTTTAATATGTTTATTTAGCCAAATGTTTTACAAAATAATAATACTATAGTTTTTTTTATAGTCTACGGAAAAAACATGAGAAAACGTAGCTTAGATGATTAAGAAATAGTTGGAGAATACATGCGGGCTATGCTCGCTTCGCATCTCAGAATAACTATGATAATTGGATAGATAATGGCTCTTGTCTTTCTTCAATTTGTGTGTCTGTGGCATTTTTTTTTTGTTGCAAAAAAAATAGTAACCAGAAATTGGCAAGTAAAACTGGTAATAACATGGTTTAATTTGCGTCTTAAGAACTAGGCTCTTATAGGTAGGGGAGGATGGGGCAAAACGGTCCCCCTTCAATCGTCACTATTTTCCGATTCAATAATCCGATTGGGATGAGTTAGAGCTCGTTTTGAAGAATGAAAAATTATCTTCAAAATGAGATTGAAACTGGGAATTTTCACAATGTCATTCACAAGTTATTGACAATTGAAGGGGGGCCGTTTTGCCCCACCCTCCCCTAATAATAAAAACTACTACATACATTATGTACAGATAAAAGGGAGGGAAATAATTACAGGAGGAGAGAGATAGATAAGCTGTCTTGGTGGGAGTCAGGTAACCACCAGTAAAGTTTGTGAAATATTCTATAATCATAGTTTTTATCTCTATCTGATAGACTAGTATCACATGTTATGAGATTCTTGTCAGTTACACAGTCTATGTTTTCTTTGTATGTAATTCTAGTTGGCTGATTATCCCTTTTGGCATGATAAATAATTGGAATATTGTTTGAGTTTTGAATTAGGTTTTTTTTGTCTAAATAAACAAAGGCTTCAGGGGGAATAAAACCTGAGGTTAGAGTTTTTGCTAGATAATTGTCTTCAGTATAGAAGGGAGCTCCAATTAAATTGTTTATATAAATGTATTTTGAAGACTTATAGATGTGATTCCTAATGAGTTGGAGTATGAAGCAGTCTATTCTGTGAACATTAGCTTCCTTGTAAATCTTATGATTACTATAAAATTTTTGATAGATTGAGGGGTTCGGAATTTGCCTAGACTTGTTCTCAGGCACTTTCTTTCGAAGGCTCGCAGTAGTTCCATTTGTCTGTTATTTATTGTAAACCATATTGGACACCCATATGTGAGTATGGGCCTGACTAGTGCTTGGTTGCATATTATTTTAATTCTTACATGTAAATGTTTGTTCTTAAATAGTTTCAAGCAAGCTCTAAAGGCATTGTTCGCTTTGTTTAGTTGAGTTTGAACATAGCTTCTGAAGTTTAGTTTGTTGTCGAAGTAAATACCTAAATATCTTACAACATTTTTATGTGAAATGTCAATATCAGATCCATCTTTTTTTCCATTAAGTTTGAAATTTTTCCTGTTTTTACACATATCAGTACAAGCTGGACTCTATTAGTTCTATTTAGCTCTATTAGGGGTAAACAGAATTGTTTCATATTTGCTGGGGTTTATTTTAAGTTTCCAATTGACGTAATCGTTAATTTTGTTGTCGATGGCTTGTAAATTTTGTTGAACTTCTGTTACTGTTTTATTTGAGTAATATATGAGTAGGTCATCGGCAAATGCCAGTGCTTTTTTATCTGGAGCATTGTTCAGATCAAAAAGATTCAATAAATCACGAGTGTATAAATTAAATAATATTGGTGAATTGACGGTTCCTTGTTGAAGGCCGTTCTTGACCAGGAAGCTCTTGTTGGAGTTTATTGACCCATTTGTTACGATGAAGTTTTTGTCATGTATCATATTGAAGATTATTTTTAGAAGATGACTGGGAAAACTCATTTTTATTATTATTAGTAATTTATAAATAAGGCCACCTAACCAAATGGTGTCGAAGGCCTTTTATAAGAACCACTACGCTATCACGCTATTACTATTGAGTAAATTGTACATTACCTATATGATTTGTATCGGGGTAATCGCTGAATTTACGATTATTCCTGATCTGGCAGATGTGGGCGTGTATTCTCAGAGATAAAATATGTTCAATTAAATTTTTATTTATTTTATTAATGAATAATAATAATGATAATAAATAATAACTCTAATAAATGAATAGACATTCGATGATTTTTTTTCTCAAGATCATTTGCGTGTAAGTTTGATACTCCTCTAATACGTATTTACGACATCATCATCCCTCCCTTCTGTGCATTTGAGAAGGGCTGGCTGTTAATTAAATTGATTAATTTAATTTAATTTATTAAATTAAATTGATTTAATTTATTTTAATTATAGTATAATGATCCTTTTTAAAGATTGAAAATAATTATTGATAATGGTTGATAAAGCTTAATTATAATAGTATAATGATAGTTAATTTAATTATCTGAAAAACTTATTAAAATTAATGTCAGGTGGACCGAATCTGAATCTGATCATTTTCTCTTCATCATTTTCTTCATTTTCTTTTCTTTGATCATTGACCCCGTTCAAATGCCGATCAAAGACATCAAATTCGAATATGATGTAATTGGGGTCAGGCAGCCGACCTCAGGGTGAGATCGTGCCTACCTGATCAGAACTTGATCTGAACCCGCCTGTAGTTTTTCGGATCCGATCTGCTGGATCAGAACTTGGTCAGGTTCTCATCAGGAATCACCGGATCAGTCGAACCTTACAAAAACCTGATCAAGTTCTGATCGAACTTCAGGTGGGCCTGAAGCAATTTCCACTCGGGTCATTGATGAAAATCTTTGTAATTGAATTTCGAACTAATTTCGAAGGGAAAAATTAAAATTCGCATAACCACCAATTTTTGTCCAATCCCCCAGAATAGTGCGAAATCTTTCATTAAAAGGGAAGATCTGGCCTGAAATTTTTTACAGGCAGAATGATCAAGTCAATTTTTATATCACAATGCCATAGTATAATTCATTTTTACACATTTTAATTACAAGTACATTATCTATATCTAATAATTTTAGGGTTGCATTATTCTCATATATGAACATAAGTATTCTAGGATATAAAGCTCGATATTTATATTTTACACACTCCATCAGAGAGTCTCCTTTGTATAATTAAATCATAATTTTAATCAAATAATTACTTAGTTCTTTCTCTCCGATTTTTTTAGCGAAAGCTCAAAATGTTTTCTTTCTTCATTCTTCCGCGTCCATATTCAGGGACAAATTACAAAGTTTCATCCATAGCTCATTACTGACTGAATGATTGAATTCGAACAAAACAACAATTATTCAACAATATCACATATGCTTGAATGGTTGTTCACAAAATTCAAATGAAAGTCGATATGAAGACGATGAAAAAAATGACAGAAAAATTCACGATTCAGAATTTAAGAGAGCCACTTGATTCTATGTGAGATTAATGGATAATTCATCTAGAATAAATATAATTCATTTCCAGTTGAATTTATTAGGCTTTTCATGGCTGAAGCACGAATTGAAGCTCAGCTGGGCTTGGAGAATCCTTTACCTCAGGATTTACTGGTAATCACGCGAGAAACGGCACCACCAGATCCTCTTTATGCTCGACTTTGACATCATTCAACGCAATCACTGCGTTTCTGAGCATATTTGTAATCTGTGGAAATTAAATGAAAAAATTTAGGGTTAATTATTTTTCGATCCTAACGTAAAGCCTGCACTCTTCGGATATCACGGACAGTTTTATAAACAATTTTTTTTAGATTCTTAGCACGAAACGTTGAGGTGTTTCATGCGAAAAAGGTAAACAATGACATTCATCTGGAAGTCAGAATGTTTATAATCACAATTAAAATTGTCTATGAATTTTCCTTGAATTTTTTCAGGTTTCCTTTTCAAGTTATTAACGATTGAAGTCGCTTCTTACACAGAGCCTCTTATAGAATTTTTCATTTCATTTTTCAACTTCGCACGAAACTGCTGAAACGCATGAAACCATCTGAGCTGATAATATAATTTCATGCTAAACAGAAAAATCTCCATAAGAGCCCATGTCTAAGCAACAACTTCAATCGCTAATAACTTGAATTGTGATTATAAATATTCTACATGAATTCCAGATGAAGCTCATTATTTACCTTTTTCGCACGAAACACCTTAAGTGACTATATAATTTGGACAGCAGTTACCATCAAGGTAGAAAATGTCAATCCAGTTTTTTTCTAAGGTGAACCAACGACCGAAGAATCAAATTCTGACTAGCTTCATAATAATGTTCTCCAGTATGTAAGAATTCGTATCTTTCAACATAATCATTTCAACCTAGAAAAAAAAAGGATTGAAATTTTCTGCTCACATGGTAATTGCCGTCTAAGTTACGTAGCCGCTTATCCCTAGAAAACACGATTTTCTTAAGATTGTCCCTATGTTTTTCATAGATAATATTTATACTAGTCCCCAGCTATGGAAAAAAATGCTAACAAGCTGTACTACACAGTTCAGTAGATAATAAATAATGAAATCCGGGCATCTAACACGCGTGGCATAGGCCAAACAGGGGTTGTGGGTTCCCCCGAACATCATTTTTCCATCCTATGAGAAAATGGTTCTTACGATGTCAACTCTGCGATATTCAACTCTAAAAACTGGTAATTTCGGAAATCATTTCCTATTTGATTTTTAAAAAATTAACAAATGATTTCTTAATTAATTCAAACGGGTATTGTTGTCTGCATCAATAACACGTGAGGAGAGAAAAACTCAATAACTTATGAGAATGCAATAAATTAAGCCATTTAGAATTTTTTCCGGAAATTCATAGGGACTAACTTTTGGGTCTGATTGCCTTGTTGCCTTGGAATATACCTTAACCCTCTAAGGTGAAAGTCGGCCTGAGTAGTAATTTGTCCGGCGGAATGGGGACGGACAATTCGTACAGAAAGTGTGGGTGTAGTGGTGGAATCGCCCATTCACCTCAGAGGGTTAACAATCATGATATTTCAGGAAGGTTATAGTACATTAGAGTACAAGGGCACAAATTTCGTTTTCAACGAATGTGTAGTTTACAGGCCGAGCCGGAGGCGAAGTCTGTACACACATTCGTTGAAAACGAAATTTATTACCGAGTGCTCTATAATATTTTATGTCAAGTCGTGCAGAAGTCGAGTTTTGAGCAGGCTGCGCGAAGCGCAGCGTGCGATAAACTCGACTTATTGCACGGCGCGACATAAAAAAATTAAAATTTGGAAGATATCTTCTGTTAGCCTGAACGTCGACAATAAATCACAAAAAAACCGTCGAACGTGATTCGTATTAATTTACCACAAAATAAAAAGAAGGTCACAGTGTAAAACCTGACATAAATACTGTTCAAACCAGATCTCATTTCGGCGGAGACTCAATGAAAGCAAATACTGCAATTCCTTTATGTTGAGAATTATTGTTTTTTTCTGCAGTAGAAAAGTAATGGATGAATGTTTCCAAAATGTATGACTCATGCGAAAAATTTTTCTATTATTTATTGTCTATGGGAAGTACAACAAAGGATCGTTCCAAGTTTTCGATTCCCGCCCGATAATGATAACCGGTTGATCAAAGATAACTATCGAAAAATCATACATCCCGTCCTTCAATTAATGTATTAGGATTGGCAATTTTATTGCGAACGGAGAAATGGAATGTGAAGCAAGTGAGTTATTGCTTTTGTGTTCTTCAAAGAATGGCTATTTTTCTTAATAAATTTGCAACATCCTACGGAACGGATAATTTGTACATGATCTTTTAATGGTTCATAACTTCATTTGTGGACGTCCGCATGAAAAGGGACCACTTTGTCGATATGGAGTTATATATACTCTGATAATATTTATAACATTGCGCACATTTTGAGCCCAAAATGATCCTCATAGGGTCAAAAATGACGTCGCCGGAGAAAATGAAAAAAACAATTCAACCTTGATGTAAATGGGAGTTGCTGAGACAGAAACGTGAATATCTTGAAAACTAGAATCGACAAAGTGGTTCCTTTTCCTGCGGACGTCCACATATTATTGTATTTAATTGAATTATTCTTTGCTCTGTCGTGATAGATTTTCAGTCCATGTAAAGCTCTCCAATAGGGTGAACAGTCCAATTGCGGGCCCCCCCCCCCCTCATTAACGGAACACTGAAATATTTTGCCAGATTTCAGGAATATTTACCTATCTATTGAATCGATTTTTTTGATTAAGTCGATATTTCCATTTATAATATGAGAATATATTTGGTGGTCTATCTGTTGTTTTCCGCTCAATAATGGAAATAAACCCTGCCGACTGTCATTTTCAGCCACTTTGCGACAGGTGAGTTGTTAGATGTAACACTGTAACCACTAATTTGCTGAGCGAAGTTACTTGAGTTAATAATCATCAAATGTCTTAAGTCCAGACTAATATTGTTCCTAAAAGCTTTATTTTGTCATATTTTTGCATTGATTTTATCTCAAAGTTCTTATGGCTAGAAACATATGGGTGTTCCGCCATTTGGGCTGGGTTTTCATGGTATTTGATATCGGCGGAACACTGATGTTTTCGATTGGCACGTGCCGTAGTGGTTCAGTTGAAAGTATGTAAATAATTGATAAGTTGAAAATATAATGATATTTATGTTTCAATTCCTTGCTAAATTGTTCTGACCAATTCATATACAAACAAAGTCGAGTTTATGGGATCGACATTACTCATTTTTACGTTTGTTTACTAGTTCTTTGCATAATAAAATCCGCATTACAATTTCAATGTTCAATTATAATCTGAACTTGTTAACATTTTTCTGTAAAAATATCCTTATTACTTCGGGTTCCTAACCCTTCACCGTCTCATAAAGTTCTAATGTTCCGTAATTGGCCACACGAAGTTCCATATTTGGCAAAAGTGTTCCGTAATAGGTCTTTTGGATTTGAACTTAATTTTTTATTTTTCCCGATTATTTCTCATGACATAATGTTTTTTTCTTTTTTTTCTGAAATCTACTGAATTTGGAATCGACCAGTATTTTTTTTTATTTTTTCAAGAAATAGTTCATTTTCAAATTATTGTCTGAACGTCCGAAGAGCGTTAATTGTTGGATAATTAGACTGTTCACCCTACAGCGAATCAATTAAAAACGTCACATACAGACATGATTTAAAATAGCATTCTTTTTAGTAATCCCACAAAATTCAACCGTCCTAATGAAAAAAATTTAGGAACCTTAAATTTCTACAACTACGATGTTTTCATCCGTAACTAAAAATCGTATAACTCAATTTAATCGTGGAATTATCGGTTGGTTGTATCACCTCACGTTTTTTAAACGATTTATTACACGGTGCAACAAAATTTAAATGGGTTGAACCTCGAAAAGCCAACTAATACAGTCCTATAGTATTTTTGCACTGATTTCACATCCATTTGAGAAATCTCTCTACCACGTCTAGTTTTGGGAAAAAAATGTTGAAGTATCGAAAACAGGGCAAAGTGCATAATCTCAAATATTTTAAAAAGGAATTTGCGCATAATTTGGTTAAAAAAAACAATGATGTGAGAAAACTGATTTTAATAATGAACTGATCTCCTGCTCAATTCGTTGGGTATAATAGGATCCTGCAATATCGGACGGCTGTAGGACTGGGGTTTTCCATGGTTTCCGTTACATTCCTGGCCTGAATGGGGTGCAGTTGGATTTATTACGGAAAATTACGGAAGGAGAAAGTCAATTTACCAGTTCATGATCTTCAGGGGCAATAGGGTCAGCAGAAAGGATTTTTTCAGGGGCTGGAACATCCTTCAATAAGCAAGGATTCGCTTGTGGAACCTTGACACCACCTGACTCTATCCTCTTAGCATACGCCCGCGATCTGTCCATGTACTCATGTTGCTCCAAATTGTGGGAATCAAGGGCACCAACATCAATAACATTTCTGTTGACAACAATAAAAACAAAGAATCAAAAATAGATATTAGTATTATTCTTCGTGTGTCTAGAAACCGAAGAGTTTCAACAGGATTCATCGAAAAACCCCTTCCGTAGGACTTTTTTTCTTGCCAAAATTCTTTGAACCTTCACGCCAAAGATAAGGTGAACCGTCCAGCGTTAATAGCAATTTAACGCCCCGATGGACTATCTTTCGAACGTTATCTCGATTGTTGTTCCATCTTCATAATCTAAAATGTATCACGATTTCCATTGGATTTTACATCACGCAGCAGTCCCCAAAATTATTGGTGTACAATTAAAAAAAGTAGAAAAAAACTGAACATTTTCAATGAGCGTTTTTAATAAAGATTAAGAAATAAGTCCGATGGAGAGGAAATAGCGAATGGATAATTTATCATGGTAACCAACGATCTGACAGCCATTAGATACATCAAATTATCAATTTGCAATTTCCTCCCTATTGGGTTTATTCCCCAATATTATTCAAAAACACTATGAAAATGGTCATCTTTTTTTCGGCGTTTTTTTTATTGTGACACCCGGGCCTTAAGTATAGTATTTCGTAAGACTTCATGGTTTCATAGAATCATTGAATTAGAGTTGTGAACATTGCATTGGTTTTTGAAGANCAAAGTGCATAATCTCAAATATTTTAAAAAGGAATTTGCGCATAATTTGGTTAAAAAAAACAATGATGTGAGAAAACTGATTTTAATAATGAACTGATCTCCTGCTCAATTCGTTGGGTATAATAGGATCCTGCAATATCGGACGGCTGTAGGACTGGGGTTTTCCATGGTTTCCGTTACATTCCTGGCCTGAATGGGGTGCAGTTGGATTTATTACGGAAAATTACGGAAGGAGAAAGTCAATTTACCAGTTCATGATCTTCAGGGGCAATAGGGTCAGCAGAAAGGATTTTTTCAGGGGCTGGAACATCCTTCAATAAGCAAGGATTCGCTTGTGGAACCTTGACACCACCTGACTCTATCCTCTTAGCATACGCCCGCGATCTGTCCATGTACTCATGTTGCTCCAAATTGTGGGAATCAAGGGCACCAACATCAATAACATTTCTGTTGACAACAATAAAAACAAAGAATCAAAAATAGATATTAGTATTATTCTTCGTGTGTCTAGAAACCGAAGAGTTTCAACAGGATTCATCGAAAAACCCCTTCCGTAGGACTTTTTTTCTTGCCAAAATTCTTTGAACCTTCACGCCAAAGATAAGGTGAACCGTCCAGCGTTAATAGCAATTTAACGCCCCGATGGACTATCTTTCGAACGTTATCTCGATTGTTGTTCCATCTTCATAATCTAAAATGTATCACGATTTCCATTGGATTTTACATCACGCAGCAGTCCCCAAAATTATTGGTGTACAATTAAAAAAAGTAGAAAAAAACTGAACATTTTCAATGAGCGTTTTTAATAAAGATTAAGAAATAAGTCCGATGGAGAGGAAATAGCGAATGGATAATTTATCATGGTAACCAACGATCTGACAGCCATTAGATACATCAAATTATCAATTTGCAATTTCCTCCCTATTGGGTTTATTCCCCAATATTATTCAAAAACACTATGAAAATGGTCATCTTTTTTTCGGCGTTTTTTTTATTGTGACACCCGGGCCTTAAGTATAGTATTTCGTAAGACTTCATGGTTTCATAGAATCATTGAATTAGAGTTGTGAACATTGCATTGGTTTTTGAAGAGGATAACAGTTCGATTTTATTGCATTATGTATTTGTTCTGCAATAAATATGTAAATTAGTTCGATCACCGGACATATTTGAACACTGGTCGGCCTACCCTATTTTTAAAAAAAGTACTAGGAGGCTACGCCTAGTATTTTTATAAAAGCTCCCATTCGGAAGCAAAATACTCTGATGTAGTTTCGAATGAGTCCCTGTTTGTACAATTAACAATTTCTCATGAAAAAAGTTTATTGATGCTTTGCCCTAAATTGGAGAAAAAAACTCACGCTGCAGTTTCATGGAGAATCCTAGTCAGTGCACTTTGCTCATCTGTTTTCTTTGGTACTGAGCTTGCGTACTGATTTACATAATCATCACTGCACAGAAGAAACAATTTCATGAATAAAATTAGAAAATTCGTGATACATTCTTTTAATTCTGAACAAATGGGTATTCATTTTGTTGTTTTACCTATGAACTCTGGGTATATTCGTATTATTACTGACGGGATCAACCAACAGATGTGTCCTCTCATTAACCTCCGAACCCTGAAAAAATTTTATCAAGCGAAATAATGAACAACGAAGAGACCATTGAAAAAACGCCTCTAACCCTAAAAAGCAATAAATTCCACAAGTATGTACTTATCACTCAATTATAACTAAACCGGAATAATCGGTACGTAAATCCCCCTTACAACCGATTAATAATTGTTTATGCATGTATACACATTTTAACTGAGCGGATAACAACAGACTAAAAAGTATAAAATTGGAATGAAACATCACTATACCTGAGGTCCACTGTCCTTCTGGAATAAACTGCAACAGCATCCCATTTTCACCAGATCCAGCCAGATTGTTTTTTGGTGCCAAAAACCACTCTCTAATCACTGGAAAATTGATTAACTGTGTAGAACTATTTTCTACTCTGAGAACTATGATAATTCTGTGCGCATATTTCGTTGAGACTGATTTGGTGCGTTTTGATCGTTTTGATATGTTGATTTGTGGGTGAATCAGCTGTCGTAATATGTGCTGTTTTATCCTGTCGGTAAAATAACTGTTTTGAACATTGAAAATGGCAATCGTTGAGAATGGAAAACTATGTCAAGTATCATAAAAACGACGTTCAAATAAAAATGATAAAAATTATACATACACTAAACCATTATCAGCGTTCAATTTATCCTTTGTTATTGTGAGACATGATGAGGATGTAATCTAATTTTACGAAAACATTACAAGTGTTGAAATGGTGAAGAACAACAATGCCCTAACCCCTGTTTATCCCGTCTGCAGTCCACTAACCCCTGTTCGACTCGTCAGTGCTCCGATGTTGTCCCTAACCTCGAAATAATACTCCAAAATTGCGCTCGGGATCTACAAAACCACTCCAAAATGCTGCCCGGATGTTTGAAACACTTGTTGACACCTCGGGGTTTCCAAAAATTTCCTGGAGTCCATAGTTTTCCAAATATTTCAGAAGCCAATGCTAAGGAATCGTTGGGAAAACGGACTAGAGTGCAGGTTAGTGTGATCGAAAGTCGTTTAATCCAATGAATTTCACGTGTACTGAATTTAATTATGAATTCAGTGATAAATAAGTCGTAAGGCGACATATATTCATCATGAATATCTTCAGAGATAAGTGAAATAGAGCGATTTACAAGAAATGCTCTCATCGAAATTGGAGAATCTACCTTGAATTTTTAGGAATTGTCGAAAAAATAATTTTCAACAACAAGGAATTTCTTGCAGATTTTTCCAAATCCAAATGGCGTAGACAACATTCTAAGAAGTCCAAGAAGTCATTGCTAGAATTTAACTATTGTGAATTAAACATTTCCATGAAATTATCCTATAAAAAATTCTAGGGACGATTCCACATAGAATTCAGAAGAATTCTCCTCTATTCCGATGCAAAAGTTTCTGTGAATATAATCTAATACATATTTTCTATTTAAACTCCCTAAACGCGCTTTTTTCTGATACTTATTGAAGCATTCAAACCTACACATTTACTCCGATTTATAAAAATATTACATATACGGTCCATTATGTGAGCAGAGATCTCTTTCTTAAATATCTACATTGATTTGTCTCTGTCTTCAAGGCTCTAATGTTGAGTGTATTGAGAAAGACATATTTTCCTCTTTGAATTTATTGCACAATTACAATCTTTCCACCTTACATGATTCAAGTCCTTAAAACTTCTGAATTTACATTTCCTGATGGTTTATGAAGTATTTTTTATTGAAAACAAAAATTTCCCTATTCTGGAAACACTAACCGAATCGAAATAATAATAATTGAATGTCCTAGAAGATGATATGATTGTCAATATTACGGAAATGAAGAGCATATAATTTTAATTATTTTTATTTGTTGTGACTTAATCGACCCTCAATTGAAATACAATTGATTAATATTCTTGATAATTTAAGGTAATTGAGGGTGTTCACAAAGTGCTTTCGATGGTATAAGATGGGTTTCTAAGATTTTTTTAAGAACAAAAATTGATTTGGGAAGCCATGGAAGTTATGCGAAATTAACAAAATAGATATCAATTATTTTCGTAGCCATGTGTTTTTTGCTTCCGAATGAAAGCATTGGAATCGTTCACATTCAAGTTTTGGATTTTTTATGTTACATCGACCCATTATGATCCAAAAAGTCTGAAAATGCAATTTTTAGACCGTGTCGGTACGTATGTGTGTGGTCAAGTTTTTCTTCAATTACTCGCTAATGAATGGATGGAACTGAATCTTTTTTTTAAATGTAGATATTATTGAGCCCTATCGATCGCCATTCATTAAAATTTAATTCATCATATTATTTTTTTATTTTTTGAATTTTTTCGAAAATCGGTAGTCCCACGATAACTAAAAAATGTTCTGAATTGATTGAATGATGACTTAAAAAGTTTGTTTGGATGTCTCTTTGACCGAGTACGAAGATGAAGGCGATAGCATAAATAGTTATTTTGATTTATTCAACAATTTTCAAAAATTTTGTATTTTTTGACAATCAGAATTTCGGGGATATATTTGAATATCATGCTTCAAATGAATTCAATCATAGTTTCAAATGTTTATTTTAATGTCATTAAGTCGGAATTGAAAGATGATTACGATAGCTATATTGGTTGATTTGATTTTTATGATGATTGTAGAAAATTTTGAATTTTTCATGAATTTCCCTGAAAGTGAGTTTTCTGATGGTTTCTTCAAACGTGATGTTTCAAATTCATTCAAGTATGTGAAAATAATATTTTACATTAATATTTTATCGAAGGGCTGAGGGGACAGATAGAACTGTAAAAAAGACAATCGATTGTATAGAAGAAAAGGGATAATAAGAATAATGATGATGATAACATTTAACTAAGTTGAAAATCTGACAAAATTAGGTGAAAGGAAATCTAATTCAATTTAATAAAATGAAATAAACAATGAATGGTACATGATAGACAGAAATGATGTCCAAAATAACCATTCGGAAGCAAATTGCTAATTTATTAACAAAGATATCTCTACTATATACAATACAAGAGCAATTTCCCACTTATTTGTTAGTATTAGATAATAACGTTATATTCAATTTGACTTTTAATTTTAGCAAGAAACGAATGGGTACGAGAATTATTGGAATCCATTTCTCTACCTATAAAGTTTTTTCATACTTCATTTATAAACTTTTACATTTTGTTGTCGGTTTTATGTTTAGGGATGGGTCCGAGCACTTCGTAAAATGAAGGACAACATTTTTCTGGACATAAACGATGGATCCACCAATCAGCATTTACAAATCGTCATGAAGAAAGACTTGAAACCAGATAATTTGTGTTATGGAAGCAGTATCAGTATAATCGGTGAAGTAGCAAGTGCCCCAAATGGCAGAGCAGAAGTGAGAGCTGAAGAGGTTGAAGTCCTTGGTACCTGTGATCTCGATAGTTATCCATTTTTACCGAGGAAACAATATAGCCAGGAATATATTAGACAATACTTGCACTTGAGACCCAGAACACGACAATTCTCGAGTGTTCTGAGGCTAAGGGACTTGGCTACGTCAGCTGTAGGTGAGCACATGCGGAGTCGAGGTTTTGTTAATGTACACACACCAATTTTAACTTCTAACGATTGCGAGGGGGCTGGGGAGGTGTTTAACGTTGTGCCAGATAGTGTTGAGTTGATTGATAGTATGAAGAAAGAAGGAAAGAATCGGGAGGAGACGTATTTCGATGCTAAAACATTTTTGACTGTCTCAGGGCAGTTGCATTTGGAGATTACAGCAAGGTGATTTGAAGGGATTGAAAAAAGGCAAATAGTATATGTGATTAGAAGGTAACGAACTCCTTGTATCTTTGTGACATTTCGAATAGTGTTTTCGTCTCTTATTATTATTATTATTATTGTTATTAATTTTTATGAACGAAAACTCTAGCAACTGCACAATATACTAATTTAGTAATCGCAGTTGTTTGTTGCAAAAAATAAACGACTAGGCAAGAATACGATTCTCAAATTCAAGATATTTAAGGGGAGACTACTATGAGTTTTAAAAGTCGCGGGCTATTGAAGTGCGATTTCTCATGCACTGAAGATCAATTATATATGTCTAAAAACGAATAATTAGTGCAAAAAAAAATTGTTTATTGTTCGTTTGCCCCGCAGATGCTTAAAATGTTAAAAATAGTCCAGGGCCTCGAATTTTTAAGCTACAGACCCTCAAAATTAAAAAAAAAATGGGTACAATAACAATTAAGAATTGGTTTTTTGCAATTCGACCCCTACACAGCTAGTTTCGTTTTGTTCAACATAAAAATTTGGGCCATTCATGTTTTTGATATATAATTTTTTTCTTCAAAATTGTCTAAAAATGTACATAAAAACAATCATGAGTCACTGTTTCCATATACGACATCTTAATCAGTATAAATGTACAAATACTTTAATCTCGAATAGTTCCTCATGTTCAGTCAATTTTTTAATTTAAAAAAACTGCATGAGTCAAATATCGAAAAAGGGTCAAGCAATTGTTTTTCTGCGCATTTTTTCGAAAATTTTAGGGAAAAAAGTTGACCATCTCAAAATGTGAGTAGTACTACGTGGATAATGGACAATAGATAAACGATGGATTTTTTCACACGAATTATTAGTTTTTACTCATATGGAATATGGCAGAAACATAAACATTCTAACTTCAATAACTCGTGATTTTTTAAACTTATAGTACTCTCTTTTTAAAGAAGTTCGTTACCTTTTAAAATGATCTGATCGGTTTAATAATTCAAAGATGACCTCCACTAGAATGAAAACAAAAAACTGTGTAGAAATTCTTCCCCATTCTTCAACAATTCGCATTATACCGATCGGTTCTCTTCGATAAATTATATAGCAATTTAATTCACGAGATCTTCTGGTCGATTATCCTTAATTACTAATTACTGATCAATTCTTTCAGGGCTTTGTCAAGAGTATACACGTTTGGACCAACATTTAGAGCAGAAAATTCTAAGTCACGATTGCATCTTTCTGAGTTCTATATGATAGAAGCTGAAATGGCATTTGTGGATAATGTAGAAGACGTGGCTGCTGAGGCTGAGCTTCTTGTCAAGGGAGTCACTTCTACTTTGTTCGAGAGGGGTGCAGCGGATGCTCAGAACCTTGGTGCCGCTCCACCAGCGTGGTTGGATAAATCCTTCGGAGTTTTCACCTATGGTGAGGCTTTCGATATACTCGACAGGCACTCTGATAAGCTTGCAGTCGACGTGAAAAGAGGAGAAGCTCTCTCGAAGGAGCAAGAGTTGTTTCTGGTTGAATTCAACGGAGGAATTCCTGTTTTTATACTCAATTGGCCAAAGAATATTAAACCGTTTTACATGAAGGAGTGCAAGGACGATGATACCAAGGTAAAGATGATTTTTCAATTATGTAGAATTTGAAAGAAAAATGTTTCCTTTCAAGTTTACGTTTTTTTGGATTCCTTCAGGTTGCAGCAATGGATCTTCTAGCGCCACAAGTCGGTGAACTGTTTGGTGGAAGTCTTCGTGAAGACAACTACGAAAAGCTCCAAGAGAAAATTCCACCCACAGGTGATGTCTCCTGGTATTTGGACCTCAGGAAATATGGAAATGTGCCCACTGGGGGATTTGGAATGGGTTTTGAAAGATATTTACAGGCAGTACTAGGCATTGCGAATATAAAAGACGTAATACCTTTCCCCAGGTGGCCACACAATTGCAGTCTGTGAGATGAATTATCCTAGGGCATTACGTGTATGATTTAGACATCATTTTTGACGTCATTTCTTTATTCACATAACGAAGTGACGTCGTAACGTAAGAATAAATTTTGATAATTGTCTTTTGAATTTACACCGCCTTGAGGTTAACTTATTATTGGAACATTGAGGTTGACTTATTGTTGAGGCATTGAACATCAAGGTATATCCCAAGACAATACCACCCAAGAGTTAGTTCCTATGGATTTCCAGAAAAAATTCTAAATGACTCAATTTATTGAATTTCACCACACTTCTTTTTTTGTCTGCTCATCTTAATAAGTTGGACTTATTAAGAAATTCGTTTTCTAGGTATTTTTAAAAAATAACACTTCATGGTATGCTTGGAATGGTATGCTTCATATTCAATTTGCATCGAAATCGAAAAAAGCCGCTTGAAATAGTATGAAACACCCCATATACGAAATCTTAATCAGTACAAAATAGTATAATTTTTTTTGAATCTACGTTTTCGGAATTTTTCAATATAGCACGGATTCGTTTTTCAAGAATATCATAAGAACCGTTTTGCCTCACATGCTAGAAGCGCGCATTTCATTATTTACCATCTCCTAACTGTGTAGTACAGTTAGTTAGATTTTTTTTCAATAGCTGGCGAATATTATAATCATTATCTATGAAAAACATGAGGACAATCGTTAAAAAACCCCGTTTTCTAGGAATATACCTTGAGAGAGTCATCGGAATATAAGGTTCAGTAGTTGAATTTCAGAAGGAAATTATGAAAATTTTTGGTTATCGTTATTTTTACCATCGTATTTCGACCATTTATCTGGTCTAGTTCTTCTGCAAGAAGTTCAGTGATGATTTTGTTTGTTCATAATGATTAATTGAAGACCTGAGAACTCACATCGGAATGCTCAGTTTAATTGACTTTGAATGATGATTGAGAAAAATAAACACAACAGATTTGATATTAATTATTTCTCATCCGTGTATTCTCACTTTGTACAAAAAATTAAAATAATGGTTACATTATTAAATGGTCATTAATCAATATTATATAGTACAATAATTTGCTTCGCTGGGTATTTTAGTACTTTTAGTTGAATTCCACCACACTCCTTCTGTTGTCTCCTCGTCTTACTAAGTTGGACTTATTAATTGTCTTATTTACAATTGGTTCTTTCCAGCATTCACCCTATGGACTGTTCCACGTAACGTTCTACAAGGCACCCTGAAAATTAAAATTGATTATTAGCTAGGTTATTGGATCATTTCATTGTATGAATAAAAGAGGATTGTGTTAGAAGGAATTCAAATATTACGTCACACGATTAGGGGGGGGGGGGGGTTCAGTAGTTTATGACGCTCTGTTATGATAGGAGGGCAGGGGGTTCCCTAAGTTGTGATGTCGCACCATATGTTGTTCCAATTTTTAATCGAAAAAATTGAAAATACTATTTTTTCTCGTGCCCTTTTCTTTCGAAAAAAATAGTTCTTCGAATTACTCAAAGGGTTACAAAGAGGAATTTCGGAATGGCGTGATGGCAACAATTGCATGAAGATTTAATTAGTAATGATTTCTCCCACTTTTTATTCTTTCTGTTTTAAATTCAATTTTATGAAGAAGCTAAAAAATTTGCTATAACAGGGCAGCGGAGTCGTGGATCGATGTTTGTGACAACTTGTGAATAATGGGGGAAAGGGCGTCTAAAAAGTCAAAAAATGGGTTACGTAATTTTTGAATGACCCCTCAGAGTTAAAAAATAAATGAACTAAGAGTGGTATATCATAATTTCTGATTGAAAAACAAGAAGTTTTTTGAATGAAAAAATTGGAATTCATGGTAATTATAACTTCAGGATCGAAAAGAAGAAATCTGCACGGCGATTGCGACCATAGAGGATATCGCATTTTGTTATTCGTTTTTTAATGATCCCGATAACGAATAGTGTTGCAGACAATCATCGATAACTTTTTGGATAAAAAACTCTGTGATTTTTTCTAAAATTCTTTCATCATCGTTTCGATATTCCGGAATCCAGAGAACTATAGTAAAGGATAAAAACTAATGAATACTGACCTTGGAGTCGTCAAGACAAAGTGGATGATAATTCTGGTTTGCGTATCTAACCGCCGGCCTTAGGTGCCATTCCTCCTCATCTTCGTTGTAAAACTCCTCAAAGCCATCGTGACACACTACGCAATGTGGGTTTCTATCACTAGTACTTGGTACACTGGGTTGAACTGTGTTTCGTGAACAATCTTCAGCAGCTGCTGCTCGTTTTTGCTGCTCTGGTTCTTCAAACCAGCTTGGTTCTGTGAACAAAACAAACACAAAATTGTAAACAAGTGTTACATAATAATGAAACAGAGAAAGTGAGAATTTGACTCTTCATTTGCAAATCTTGAATAAAACTTCAAATTTCGAAACAATGAAAGCAATTATTTGCACAAAACCACTGAAAATTTCATGGATGAGTAGACATAATTGAACCGAAAATTTGATGGCAAATTCTTCTTTTCATTCGTGAATAACGAAGTAGTTTTGAATGAAGAAGAAAAGAGAAATTATTAATTATTTATTCATATCAAGAATTTGAAAAAACTTACTTTTGTCATCAGACGTATCAGACTGCGCCCAATCATTGACACTAAAGTACCAGGCTCTCATCGGCCGCTTCTTACGAGACTCCTTTTCCCTCCTGTTCTGCCTGAAGTGCCAGTCCAAGTGTTCACGATATTTTTTGCATTCATTACGTAAAAACCGCTCGCCACACGAGCCACATTGAGTGGGTCCAGCGTATAAAGCAGTGAAATTCGCCGGTTTTTTGAGCGTCTTGGGGTTGTCGAAAGTAATGACATCAGCCGTGGATTCCTTTTGCAGTTGCTCAAGATTTTCCGATTGAGCTGTAGATTGAGTAAGAGTGGATACAATTCCAGTGTCCACCAGCTTTTGAAAAAGCTGACTCACATCCAGACTCGGAGAAAGACTTGGCGGTGGCGACAATGAATCATCTGAAGATCCCGGTATTGTGGAACCATTTGGACTCCATTGGCCGAAAACTGCAGCTTTTGTATTTAACTCGAGATTGTAGTTCATATCAAAATAATATTCTCTGAAGTCGGATTGTGAAACGTATCCTGGTGATTGAATGATTGGAGAACCTCTGGATTGCTGCATCTTTGGGTATGAGTCCACGTCTTCATGTCTTAATAATCTGTAAAATTGAAGGAACGAAACAAAATTATAGGTATAAATCCATGTTTTTGTGACCCAAATTTTTCAGTTTTTCAAATTTGAGAATAGGTACATACCCGTCAGATTTCATTTTCTTGACGGTTCCATGTCCAGCGGATTCATCACTTCGTCTCTTATTAACCGATTGTTGGGATGAAGAATCAGACAACTTTTGTAGCGCACTTTGCTCATATGCGTTCGTAGGCAGTACTGGATGTCCTTGTCCTTCTTGGGTTGCACCTTCTGGTCGAACATGCACGGCCCTAAGAGTTTTCTCCTCTGGGTCCTGCTGCTGCTCAATATTTATTTGGGCTAGCAAGTTTTCCAATTCGGCTTTTTTCCTCTGAAGTTCCAGTATTTTCTGCTGGTATTCGACCCACGCCTTCCGTTTTCCATCCTCAAGTATAGTAACTTGTGGCTATGAAGAATACAAACGTTAATGTTGGAGTTCGATGAAATGAATTGGATAATATTGTTCTCAAGTGATAGCAAAATGAGATTAATATATTTTTATTTTTACCGTGGATGAAACTTCGGAGCAACTCATTGGTGATGGTTCACTGAGTGGCCAAGCTTGATCAATCATATGCAGTCCAAGATCGAGAAAATATAATTTTGCGGCTG
This sequence comes from Diachasma alloeum, assembly GCF_001412515.2. Taxonomy (NCBI): domain Eukaryota; kingdom Metazoa; phylum Arthropoda; class Insecta; order Hymenoptera; family Braconidae; genus Diachasma; species Diachasma alloeum. The sequence goes on from NW_021680423.1 coordinate 881,693, forward strand.
GAAAAACACCATTCCACGTCTCCCTCAGTTTCCACATACGGTGCCTGGTCCGTGTATCGGCCTGTTTGGACAAAAAAAATGGTTTAAATCATCAATAGGCATAGATTTTTATTATGAAAGGAAACCCAAAAATCTTATTTTTTATAAAACCTCACACTAAATCTACCATTTCAATCGAACGAAAATAATAATATTCTGTAAATTTGATTATTCTTCATTATTCTTTCACAATTTCTTTCTTGAGTGAAAACAAATTATCGTCCCCCAGAAACCGTATTTCTTCGTTGATAGGAGGATTACTTATAGTCAAACGCGTTAATATTTAGGTCCTAGTGAAGAAATAAAATCAAATGACTGTTTAAATTACCTTTACGAAGACATTACGAAATGTCTCTGCAATGTTCTCTGCAAATCGCTTCAAGTAAATCCCCTCAAGATGCTTGACAATCGAATCGACAAGATAGAGCACTGGCAACTGCACTGCTTCTAATTTTTGCAAATGTTCCTCTATAACTTTGACAATTTCGGATGCGTATTCAACCCTCTTACTGGCTAGTATTGTCAACTTTTGTATTTGAGTCCTGGAATTGTTGGTGAGGGTTCCCAAGGCAGATCTGTAATCACTCACAATTTTTTGCATTTCTGCTGACATTCTGCTCCTTTCTTATTCGATTCGAAAATTGATTTCATATAAATTTTTCCTATGAACTCCTTTTCACTTTCCCGCCAATTTGACAATATTTGTCGCCACTGAAGTAAAGTTGAACTTGAAGCTAAACACACGCCTACTGATCGCTTAAATGATTTTATCGTCCTTACAGTACCACAGTAAAGTGTGTAATGATATTCAAAGGCTCGATACCCCTGATTTTATGCACCAGCTCCTGAATCACTTAATACAAGTAAGAAGGGTAAGTAGGAGGGAGGGGGTAGCGGGTGGCCAGTGGTAGGGGTGAGTCGAAGGTCCCACCCCCAGGTATCGAACTGGGAGTTCTGAGAATTGATTGAGACCCCAATTCTCGAAGATCGTAATAACATTAACTTTCCATAGGCTTTTCCACATGTCTTGACGTGGTGTAGTCAATTCTTATAGTTACAAATTACGACTAGTGGCGAAATTGGTATTCTTTTCAAATTATAGATGGCTTATCGGATTATAACTATTCTGATGGGAATATACGCGCAAGAGAGATCAACAAAATATTCCGTAACATAGAAATGAAAATTTTCGCTATAAAAACGTTGGATTTCAGACTTATACCTATTGCACCAAGCCCTCTTATCCAAATAATACAGACCCGAAGAATAATTTTTTATTTATCAGCCCCATGTGAATTAACATTGATTTAACCTTGAGATTAAATTTTATTTTTTGTTCCTGGGATAAATTTGAGATACTCTCCCGGGTAAAATAATCCATCAAATATCCAAATTTACTTTTTTTCTTATCTGATGTTTTCGTTATCCGGAGCTACTGGTGCAACCGGGCCATACACAATGAAAAAGTTGGCAAAAAATGATGATGAACAAGCCAGTTTCTAACTCTTTTTTACCTTATATCGAGGCAAAAAGTGGAAGACTAATAGTGAATTTTTCTCCACTGATTCGGTAATATTTAATAAATGTGAGGGTAATTTGTGTCAAAACTTTAAAATTTACCATTTCACCCAAAAAAAAATACCGATTCAAGCCGTCGGTTTGATTCTGACCGATTTTCAGTTTGATTCAGACAGACTGACTCGGCTACGCCAATCCATATTCCGGGTCTGATATAAGTCGAAAATCGGTTTATTTCAAGTAGAAACGGATTATGCCGACATCGGTTTGAATCAAACCGTTCCAGGTAATAGACAGCGACATGATTCTAGTCGATTTTTCGGTCAGATTCAGGTCGATTTTTCCGTCTGATTCAGACCGATTTTTCGGTTTCATTCTATCAAAAATTATCCCCTGAAGGTGAATAATTGCTCAATATTGCGTAATCATTCACACAGTGCGAAAATTTTTCCGTGATAAAGAATGTTTTTTTTACTAAACGCAGTATGATAAAATGTCACTTTCGTCCGTCCCTATAGGGCGAGAAAGGACATATATGTTTTTCCATCGGAGTTAGTAAAAAATACCTTACTAATGGGGAAAAATCAACTGCAGAGAGAATAGTAATTTTTGGGCCCATATAGATTTGTTTGCTTTTTCTACCAAATGAATCGTAAGATATCCTCAGTTAAATTTTTTTTTTATTGAATTACAAAATTCTCTTGCCGATTATCTTTCGTATAGTACAAATTTACCGCGATTTTCTATATGATGTTTATCCAACTTTTCTCTCAGTCTCGAGAAAAACATACCATTTTCGAAGAGCCCGAAATGTAGCGTTTTTTGTGAGAATCTATTTTACCAGTACACGGAGAAAATGTTCAGTAAAAATTACAGAACTCACAGTCCGCTCACTGATTACGGAATCGATTGGGAAAATTTAAGTGACGGTATCGTAATTTTTCACAGCCGATTCAGATAAAAATTACGGAACGCCCTGGAAAAATTCCGTGACGGTTCCGTAAAATTTCCTACAATCATATTTCCCTCCGGAATTACAGAAAAGATACGTAATTTTTATTGAATATTTCTCCCCGTGTAACTATAGAAGATCGGATTAGGTAATATCCAAAGATCCTGAGAAACATGCATGTTTAACATTGAACTACACGGAGAGAAATGTTCAGTAAAAATTACGGAACTCACAATTCACTCACCGATTATGGAATCGACTCAGAAAATTTAAGTGACGGTATCGTAATTTTTCCCAAGAGATTCAGATAAAAATTACGAAACGCTCTGGAAAAATTTCGTGACAGTTCCGTAAAATTTCCTACAACCACATTTCGCTCCGGAATTACGGAAAAGATACGTAATTTTTATTGAATATTTCTCTCCATGCAGAAAAATGTAGGATCTCGAAACAAAAAATTTCCGGTGCATACGCATTTGCTAATGCGTCGGGCTAAAAAGCTGAGCTTTACTCTTTCGAAAATACCAGCAGAAACATTTGCTTTTTTCACTTCTCGACTCAATACAGAACGTTTGACTTGACCGCAATGGGCCACACCCGCTTCAGCCCATCCGCACAAAGTGAGCGATCAAATTCTGATTTTTTTTGGCATTGAGAAAATTAGGACTTTCGATGATTTTTTTTTATAGAATGAAAAAGAAACTTCTGCAAAATAAATTTTAGATAGTATATTTCTTCACGGCCTGCATCCATTTTGATAATCAACAGTTATTGCGAATATTAGTCCAATTCCAATCTTTTCGTATTGAATCCTCATTCCCATTATATTTCACTGCACTCCTCTCTTCAGACTCATTCCTAGAAATATATTCATTGTACTTTTCTTTCAAACAAAAGAAAAACTTGTTCCAATACCTTTTATTACTTGCAATACCTCTTATAGCTTCTTTGCTGTTGCCACCATTATTTCGGTTGATCCTTTCGAGGCATGCGACTCCTCAGGTACACGCCGACTCACCCTCAGCCCCCCACTACTTCTACCTCGCTTCCTATGGCGCGACTGCCCCCATAGTTTTACATTCCGCTCCTCCCATTTTCTGTACGTTCTCATTAAAAATATTACGAAAGTGTCCAAACAGTTCCGTTTCCGATGTCAAAGAAGAAACAACTCTCAAAAAATTCAAATATTTCTGAGAAAATAAATTTTCACTGTTCAATTAATTTCTCCTCTGATTGATCAAAAGAATTAGTGAAGGTTTAATCACTGAAGTTCAACTTCGAAAACTGTCTTAATTGCAGACTTCACGAATTACGGAGCGTTAACTGGTTGAATTTCATAAAAGTGATTTTGTGATCTATATATCAAGCGTATAAGACTCTATATTAACCATGAATCCAAAGTTCGTAGTAATTCGAATTGGAGTGTCAGAAGCTTATTCAATTTTTGCGGGGTTTTTGTTGAACCTCTGTGAGCAAGTGGTCTACATTTTCCTGTCGTTTTCATTATTCTTCCTGGCATCGTTTTGTTCACCGAACTTCTCAGGTAAATCAAACCCGAGAGAGAGAAGAGTAAAAAGCTTACTAGTTGACACTTACATTGTAAGAAGGAAGCTGATTCGAACGGAACAACAATTGAAACTGGCTCAAAAAGAGTTGAAACGTGAGGGTGAAATGCTCTTCAGCAGGACAAATCGGCTGTATATCTGTGGAGCCGAAATGCAGGATGGTGCGGAAAAGGGGCGTGCTAATACATGCGACAACATTGAGGATTGTGGAATGAAGGGGGATGGAGAAATCACACGAGGAAATTCGATGGAAGATTAGATGGTTGTAAAGCAGAATGACGCGGAGGCGGAGTCGGGTGCGATAGAGGGACGTCTTTCAGGTAAATCATCGGCTGGTGGCGGCTTAGTGGCGCTGCAGCAGACAACAGACTTGGGTCGAGAATTTAGTCGGAAGGAAGGGGTTGTATCAACGCCTCCTGCTGGACGGCTTTTGGTGACCTAGATTGTCTAGAGATTAACTGTCTCGATTGCAGACTTCCGCAAAAGTTAAACTCCATAAAAGTGATCCTGTAAATATTTAAGGCGTACAAGACTATCAACCATGAACCCAAAATCCGTTATAACTCGAATTGGAGTGAAAGAAACTTATTCAATTTTTGCAGGATTTTTGTTGAACTTCTGAGAGCAAATTAGAGGCGTAGAAAATTGGCAGTGTCTATTCACACGGTCCACGGTAAATTTTACCGTGGATATAGGGTATATTTTACCGTGGATATACGGTAATTTCTACCGTGGATATAAGGCTAGCAGTGGGGTACGTTAGGCCCATTTTTTACCGTGGATAAAAGGTAATTCTTACCGTGGATATAAGGTAAAGCAGTGGTGTGCATCGGGCCCATATTTACCGCGTGGATATAGGGAAGATTTTCACCGTGGATATAAAGTAATTTTTTTTTACCGTGCATATGAGGTGAGTGAATGGCGTGCAGTGTTTCCACTTTTTACCGTGGAAGATGGTTTTAAAGATGACAAATGCCTCTAAAGATGATGTCTGTTTTCAACTGAAAAGCGCAATTGTGACAACATTGTCCAGTGGGGTCTAGGAGTCTCCCCTGGTTCAAAACCATCTTTAGAGGCATCAGCACACCATTTTTCGAGCCGCTCTTTCATTTGAGCCCAAAAAACATTCATATCTTGTCTGACATCTCTGCTACAAACTCTGGTCATCAACTCTGGTTTTAATTGAAAATAACTCTGGTCTTCAACTCTGGTTTTAATTGGACGATGTTGTCACAATTGCGCTTTTCAGTTGAAAACAGACATCATCTTTAGAGACATTTGTCATCTTTAAAGACTTCTGCACGCCATTTTTCGAGCCGCTCTTTCATTTGAGCCCAAAAAAACATTGGCAGTGTCCATTCACATGGTCCACGGTAAATCTTACCGTCGATATAGGGTATATTTTATAGGGTTTATTTTATTAAAAATCTACGTCAACAAATGCCAAGAAAAATATGAAAAAATTCAAGATTGATCTCAATGACTCAAGTTTGGGGTAAAGCTAACGAGCTTGATCAAAAATTTTCCAGTCAGATTATATATTGAAAAAACAGCAATTTTTTTAGTTTATCAACAAATAATAAGTTAAATATGAAAGTTGAGTGAAAAGGTCAAAAGAGTGAAAATGGAGAGGAGAGAACGAGGAAAAATCACCTTTTGTTCTTATTTCAATAAGATAACTGGATCAAAAGTTATGTTATGGCAAATTTTGGTTGAAAAATGAAAAAAAAAAGGAAAAAATAGGGACTGCTGAAAAATTGAAAAATGTTTTTAAAAAAATTTCCTCTCCTGAAGACATTCTATGAAGAATTATTTGCATTTTGCAACTAAAATGGACTTTTCGGCGTTGGCGGCGAATCAGCTTTTTCGTAGTTCAACTTTGAGCGCGCTTGGCGACTTGACGGTTTAAATTGCGAAAATGCCGCCATTGACTTTTTTGTAGGAAATTTTATGCTCTACAAATTAAGCCTTATGCATTTTTATCCTATCACGGTTTCGTCGGCGTAAAGCAAAAAAGGTCGCGTGGACGCTTAATTTTTCAGTTTTGAATTTTTTCAAACAATTTCCCGGTTTGCTACAATCCCAAAAACTCAGTATGTATTTCATATCATTTTTCCGCATGATATCTCATGGTTTTTATCCTTCTTCTATCATCCTCGATTTCGGCAAAAAAAAAGTCCTTATTTGATTGGCCTACTAACTTTATTCGTCTCTCGTTTAACCCTGGTCGTCACCCCCCTGATCTTTGAAATTTTAAAGGCTCTAACCCATAATACAACTAGATCCGCGAGATAATTTCCCTACGCGATGCTTACCACTGATCTCCCTTATATACACGGTAGACATCACCGTGTATATAATAGATCCACGGTAAAATCTCCCTTGCATCCACGGTAAAAAGTGGAAACACTGCACGCCATTCACTCACCTTATATGCACGGTAAAAAAAAATTACTTTATATCCACGGTGAAAATCTTCCCTATATCCACGGTAAGAATGGGCCCGATGCACACCACTGCTTTACCTTATATCCACGGTAAGAATTACCTTTTATCCACGGTAAAAAAAATGGGCCTAACGTACCCCACTGCTTACCTTATATCCACGGTAGAAATTACCGTATATTCACGGTAAAATATACCCTGTATCCGCGGTAAAATTTACCGTGGACCATGTGAATAGACACTGCCTAGAAAATTTTGCAATTAGTATTTCTATCCTTCACATTACTTACCTGCAGGCAAGACGAGTAAACTAGAATATATTTGTGTTAATCATTTATATTTGGTGCTAATAAATGATATGGGTAAATGACTAAAATTCAATACTTTTTCTTGAACAAAATATAACAATTCACAAACATTTCCTGCTAATTTCCCTATATTATCCATTAATTTCCAAAATTTTATTTCATGTTCAGTTTGATTGCTAAATTGTTGGAAGTTGTTTTGGGCTATATCTCGGTCAGCCGCAGTCATAATAATCACAAGCAATTAAAGAAAAAATTACAATTGCATTGAGTTTGATTACTGTCCCTTTGTAAGGGTTACTAAATAGCTTCATGGATTGCCTGCCGAGGCTCAACGTTGTTTTCTGCCGACATCAGCAAGGGGAGTTTAAGATTGTACATGAGCTACTTCAAGAATGAATTATCATTGTCAAGTTTATTCCCCGTTATATGAATTTTCATGTTTTTATTTAGCAAAACGAATAGTTTACTTTATCTCATCTATTTAACTGATTAAAATTTGTTAATTCTTCACTGGTTTTTAGTTTCCAGCTCCATGGAAAAGATTTTTTTTAATTACTTTTTTTCATGGCTGCACGCAGAGAAATAGTTTATTTAAACTGAATAACTTTTATTTGAATCAAATAAAGTTTATTCAATTTAAATAAACACTTTTCTGGGTGTGACGTCACTATTTGAAATTAAATGATCTTTTGCAGCAGTCCAATTTCAAAATGATAAACTTAAGGGGAGACAACTATGAGTTTTCTCATAAATCAAAGATCGATTATATATGTCTAAAAACGAATAATTAGTGCAAAAAATTAATCGTTTATTGTTCCCTTGCCCCGCAGACGCTCAAAGTGTTAAAAATAGTCTAGGGCCTCCAATTTTTGAGCTACAGAGCTTTTTTTCCAAATTTTTGGAAAATGTGGGCAATAACAATTACGATTTTTTTTTAAATTCAACTCCTACACAGCCAATTTCGCTATTTTTTTAAATAAAAAATTGCTACATTCATGTAGAATAGCCCGAAAAATGTTTCTGAAAGAATCGAGAATATAGTTTAAATATTTTAAGGGTAATTTTTCTGTCTATTTTACATGTATGGCGTAGATTTTTATATAAAAAAAAACGGAATTAGCAGTGTAGGAGTCGAATTTAAAAAACAAATTCGTAATTGTTGTTGTACATATGTTTTTTACAAATTTTAAAAAAAAAACCTCTCTAGCTGGTTAAACATATTAAGCGTCTGCGGGGCAAACGAACAATAAACAAGTTTTTTTTTTGCAATAATTACTCGGTTTTAGATATGTATAATCGATCTTCAATGCATGAGAAATCTCACTCCAATAACCCGCGACTTTTAAAACTCAGTAGTCTCCCTTTAACCAGGCAGCGAGAATAAATCTCGCAAAGTAAGAAGAATCTATGCAGTTTCCCGTGTTTGTACACGGAGAGAAATTTTTTAGAAAAATTCTAGTGCTAGCACGGGAAAAGAGGCGCAAAGTGATGGCCAGGAAAAAATTCCAGTGCCGACACTAGAAATTTTATTGGGGAAAACGTAAATTTTTCCCCGTATTTCGGTAAAAGTTTCACAGAAATCCCCAGAAATTTTACCAGAAATACAAATAAATTTTACCTTAACAGCACTAGAATTTTTCACAGCCGGTGGATTGTGATTTTTTCCAGTACTCGTACTAGAATTTTTCTAGAAAATTTCTCTCCGTGTACATAATCAATTATGAGATATCAATGTACTATTTACGGAAAGGTATGAAAGCACATGTTCATGTAAAGTAACGTCAATGCATCTTCATATTTGCTGATATGAACCCCCCACTATAATGCTTGTGGCCTTAAGTGCTCAACTCTGGGGGATAGAATTATCCGAACTACAACTTATACTGTCGCCCTCCTTTTGACAGTGAAAGAGCGAGCGTGCCGCAGTTGGAAAGAGATGCATGTAAGAGCGTTGGTGGGGGGAAAGGCCACGAATAGAAAGCCAGAGAGATTCGAGAGAGGACCCCTATGGAGGGGAATGTACTGGTGGGGAAAGGATTCTCCTCACAGGGTGGTTCAGTGAGCTCTTACGCAGGCGAGCATTTATGGAAGGTTTACCGTACGCAAAAATATCTCTTTTGAATAAATAGTATATGATGTCATCAGGCGATAAAAGTATGCCCGGGCGTTCGGCTCAGATTATAATGGCACATGCGCCAGATAATGCTTTTATCGCCGTGTGACATAATAGTATATTGTGTCATTAGGACCGTAGACGGAGGTTTGCGATGAGTGTGAAGTTAGCAGCACGAGGCGTCGGTAAGACAGGACGAGGCGCGCCGAAGGCCTGTCTTACCGACTGCCGAGTGCTGCTAACTCACACGAATCGCAAACCGACGTCACGGTCCGTATGACACATACTATTTTTTGTCATGAAGGCCCGTTGAAGGTGAGGGGGAGGGGAAGGGGAGGGGGCGCAGAAGCAGGGTCCAGGGGCCGCAGGCCCCGGTGGGGGGCTTGGGGGGGGCGAAGCCCCCCCCCCCCACTGTAGAAAAACGAAATGACAAGTGAAGAGAAAATATTGAAGAAAAAGAGATGCAAAATCCTAAATTGAGATTCGAAAGAACGAATGCAAAAGTTGTAATTCACGGAGTCTGTCAAAAACATTCAAAAAACATCTAGATGAGAATGGAAATCTTCCTCCTCCTGAAATGGAAATTGCAACAAATTGAAAGAATAAAAAGAAGGATTAATCATTTTTCTAAATTTATTCTCATGAGAAAATCAACGTGTGAACATCTACAGTTTACAACTTTTCTTTTTCATCGTTCCTCTTCTTCTCACAACATACTCAAATTTTTCATCACATTTTAATAGAAATATATATATAATCTATTCAAAATAGATATATAACGAGAAAGTGAATATAATCTCTTTATTAAACTAATATTTTGACAATATAACCCTCAAGTTACGACTGACTCCCTAGCAACGGAATAACAACTCCTGATGTCATCGGCAATGACGGTGGCGCATCGTATTAGTGGTGAACGATCCGCCGAGTTTTCAAGCAAGTGACAGCGATAACCGCACACTTCATGTTATATTCCTACGAAGGTTTTGTGGGTTGCCCATCTAGAAACTGTATGTTTTTATTGTGCTAGGGCTGCTAACTCGAGTTAACCATACCTGTGCTTCGTTTAACAGACCTGGTCTGTTAAACGCCATTTAGCTTCCCTCAAGACAGCTATAGTAGGCGCTACCTAACGGGCCTGAATGACGAAAAATGTTTTATTGTCCACGTGAGGAATAATATTTTTGTCATTCCGGCCGTGAGGCAGCGCTTCACGGACGCTCCGCTCCGCTCCGCGTCCGTGAATCTCTGCCTACGGCCGTCATAACAAAAAATACTGTTCGTCATATGGCCAAAAAAAAACTTTTCTAGCTCATATGATTGCAGCCCTCGCCTTCGGCTCGGGCTGCAAACTCATATTCGCCAGAAAAGTTTCTTTCGGCCTAGTGACGAAATATACTATATAAACTCGTGTCGACATTTTCTCGTTTTATGACCTTCATACTCGTTAGCGTTCCTTTACTTCCCCCGACTGACTCCCCCGCCCCCCGTACGCCAAAATTTCTCGTGAAGCTCTCGCACTACCTATGGGGGCCGAACGTTTGACGCGGAAGGGGATGAGTAGTCAGCGTGCGAACAATGCCGTAGCACTAAGTGCATGTTTGAATATGAGTCCCAAATATAAAAATTTTTTTAATGCAATTCATTAGTAGATAGGATGAAACAAATTTTCCAGAAGAAAAGAAGCAATTTGAAATAACACATCGCATTGCCCTAAATCTCCAAATCATCAGTAGGACCTCGATTTTCAAAAAATGTTTGCCCTGGATAGATCTCAATATTTAAAGACCATTTTCGTTCTAGTTTTTCATCAATTTTTTTCTTCGTCTTTGCTAAAAATTCATCTGAATTCATTTTACAATTGTAAGGTATCTTTCTTTATTTCACGTATTTACCAGGACCTTTACATACACTTCTCAATGAACTTGCATTCTTTTTTATTTTTTAGGCACTGACTCTTTATCACTGGTATTTTTTCTCTTTTATCTCTCATTATTTGTTGTCTATCTCTCAAAACTAGTACGTATTAGGCGAGAATATGTAGAGGGCCTCAATATAGTTGCAATGCTTGCAACGGTCCTGACGCGATAGGAGTGAGGGAATACCCACGTGACCATTTCTCACCAACACATCGCGCGGCGGGCTGTGATTGGCGGCCATCACACCGATACGGTTTTGGACGGTTTGCGAGTCAGAGGGTTAACCATTTCTTCCTCATAAAAAAATTAATTTGAAGAAATGTGGAGAACGGAAAAACTTAAATAAATCAACTAAATTTTGAACATTACGAAGGAACTGGTGGAAAAAGAATTATTTCAAAAGCCTAAAGTGTCATACACCCCACGTCACTAAAAAGACGTTAAAAACTTCCTCTTACTTCATGATTGTTGATGTTCAAAAAAAGGCCTAAGTGGTGGGATAATTAAGACTTTGAGAAAATTCTTCTGTAACTTCACCTACCCTAAAATTGTTGAGGACCGATTAAGCCATTTTTTGAACATCAACAATCATTAAATACATGAACGGTCAAAAAAATATAAATAAACTTCCTTTCACTATTATATTCGTTGGATTTTACAACCTCCCTGCCCATTCAAAATTTAATACCGGATCATATGGCAAGTACCCGATTTATTCAAATTCGAGTACGAATAAAGTGAAATTATGGTAGCCAATGAAAAGAAGCTATGTCTGTTTAAAAGAACATCACCAACGAAGTGATGGAAAAAGATATATTCGGACATCAACTAGACTAGTTTGTGGACAATGAATATTCCCCTGATTCATTCATTCCCACAAAATTTGTGGAGGTTTTATTGCCGTAGGCGGCTGTTTAGTTCTCATTAAAAATGTTCTGGGAATTTTAATCATCGGACTCTTTGTGAGAACATCGTTCGGATACCTTTTACTGCTTTTCACTTCACAGCTTTCCTGCTGGCTATATTATTATTTCTGTTGGTGGATCCCTTTCTCTATCTCTCTCTCCCTTGGCTCCCTCAGGTACAAACCATCTTACCCTGAGGTACCTGAGTTCGCTCGGTCCCATGACCCATTGTTACCCTGTGTACCTCCCTTTCATGTACTACCTCAATAATCGCAATTGTCCAATCGTCTTATCTTCCATCGTTGTCTATGAATGCTCGGCTGATTAGCTTCAATAAATCATTATTTCGACCAATGTACTACTCGCATCCCTCCCATTGTTGTAACTCAGACCGATGGCACCGGCGTTAGTTTCTAAACAGTTCCAATATCAAGCTCAAAGAAGAAGCATCTATGTGATCAGTGAAATATCTTTGATGAAAGTGCCACTAATTGCATCCAAGTGTTATTCATTAAATAAAACAGTGAACGTTGAGTGCATAATTTAATCATGACTTCCAAATCCTCTATCACTCGGATAGGAGTTTCAAAAATTTTCACAAACTTTTGTGGGTGCTTACTAAGCCTCATTGGACAATTGCTTCATATTTTCATGGCTGTTTTATTTTTTTTACTGACATCAATTCGTTCACCAATATCGTTGATCAAAGAACCTGCGCCGGATAAATTACACTTGGCCAAGAGAAGTCGCAGGAGAGAAAGAAGAAGAAGAATGGCAAGTGAACTTAATCGTGTGATAGACGAGCTGGATCATACAAAACAGCAATTAAGACAAACCCAAGAAGAGTTGAAACGCCAGGGAGAGATGCTCCTTGACACAAAGAGTAAACTACTAATCTGTGAAGCTGAATTGCGGGGCGTCAAGCAAGGACGTGAGAATGCAGATGCTGACATTGAGGATTCTGAAGTCAACGGCGATGAAAGGACCGCACAAGTGAACTCAACGGAAGTCAGGCTGGCTACAACACCGGAGGAGGAGGAGAAAATGACAGTGCCTGCGCCTACTAATGAGTCCATTAAGAGTAAACTAACACCGTTCATTCTGATGGGGTGCATGCGAGCTCTGCTATTCACTAGACCACCTTTATAATGTTCTCCTCCGTGCTTCCTGTTTTTTACCATTTTGCTGCGAGGAAAGTAAAGTGAAAACGAGAAAATTTTTACATCAATTATTTTTACTCATTGATATATTTTCATTAAATAAATCACAAATGTGAATGGAATCATTTCACACGGAGAGAAATGCTCAATAAAAGTTACCCATCTTTTCCGTAATAACGGAGAGAAATGTGGACAATCACGGAATTTTTCCAGAGCATTCCGTAATTTTTACCTGAATTTGCTGTAAAAAATTACGATAACGTCACTCGAATTTTCGAGACTCGATTCCGTAATCGGTGAGCGAACTGTGAGTTCCGTAATTTTTACTGAACATTTTTCTCCGTGCATTTACGTCGTTTGAAGGAATGTAAAAATAAAACAGACATGTATTCGCCATGCAAATATTATTATTACTTTACGACCCTCTCCATGAACTGATTAGTTTTTCCCTGCTCTTTTTTATTTTCATTGATATTCTCTTTTTTTCCAATGATTGATTACTAATTTCTTATCATATACTAAATTATTAATGTCGGAAAGATTAAATTCTGATAATATTTTTCTCAGAATTGAACCCTTTCACTTTGATGATCTATTATGAAAAACTTGATGTTATTGTTTGGATACTTGCCAGTGCATCATAGGCTACAATATATAATATAGTGAAGTACGACAGACGTAGCGCTTCCCTGATGAAATGGGAGCTGAACTCAACTTCAATAATTAATTCAACGTTAAAAATGTCGATACAACTTATCCACGTTCTCCAGATGATTCCTTTTACTTATTAATAGAGATTCTGAAAAATTCAGTTCGCTAACATCTTTTCGTGTTTGTCTGAAAACAACAGGGGTGACTCCTTAAGGGGGAGGTCACACTTTTTTTCAAGTACGAAAAATTTTTCAATTTTTTTTTCATCCTTCCTCTTTATCTAGGGAAAAAATATAGATAAACCTTATTGCGTATTTTTTCAATAATTTCCATTGCTTGTCCACTGTATTGACGATTTTGGGCGTCCAATCAGAAGAAAAAGATTTTATCAATCTGACCTAACAGACGTAGAATTTGAACGATGTGAGTATTCTAGAATAACCCTGACCTAATTATTGATGACCCTTTTTTCTCAAGTACGTGTGACATTTTTCCGTAATTGTTTTTCTCATAGTGAAAAAATGAGAAACATTTTGGTCCACCGTTTGCCCTTAATTTTTTTTTCAACATATTATCGTTTCATGACTGAAGTTGACCTAAAGAAGATTTTAAAAAATAATATGCAATAAATATAATATGCGCAAAAAACAATACTTAATTATAACAAGACCAGAAATTTGATAGAACGTTTACTTATGATAGATCTCAATTTTTTAATTATCGCATTCAGGAAGGTGAATTTCTCGTGCATAATATGTCTTCGAAGCGTTGAGGGTGCAAGCGGAAGAAGTAAATATGGTGGAGTAAATTTTTATTTTAGAAAAACTCATAGTAGCACGTATGAAAAAATTCAAAAGAAAAACTTAGTGAATTAGCTAGCAAATTCTATTGGGATTCTATTAAAATTCTAGGGAATTCTCGTTAAAATTCGTTTTGTGCAGATTCTATTAGATATTTGATAGGAAAAAGTCAATAGATGACGTTGCATCGATCCAAGTGGAGCAATGAGCACGCTGCGCTGAGCGACTTGTTGTTGAGAGTCTGCGGTATTCTACGGATGCTCCGAGTATCTGTAAAATAAATATGTAATTGATTGTTGACATGTGAATGCATTCTTTCTTTCTATGCGAAATGGTGGAAGGAAAATGGAAGCAATAATAATTTATTAAAAACAGAAAGGTGAAAAAAAAACTACATTCATGTTTTACAGAGTGGCATGCATTTCAGAAAGTTACTTTACAATGTTTCGAATCACGAATTCGTCGTCCAGGGAATAAATTTTACATTTCAGACTATGAGTATTATTAATCAGTAAAAAACAATGCGTTTCCCTGGGAGCTTATTTGTGGCTCTACACAGCGCGGTCCGTCAATTTAGCTCGACGCGGCCTCAGGAAATAATTAATATCTTAGGCCCTATATTAAAACACCCGATGAAAATTTAACAGCGCATTTTCTGATAAGCACTTTATCGCATTTTTTTTTTTCAGATTTTTAGCGAGTTGTATTTTCGTTTTTTATCATTTTTAATTTCTTTTTATAAACAAAGTCATTGTAAATTGCAATTTTTGGCAAAAACAAAATTTTCTCATAAATAGATCACACTTTTGCAGTAAAAAAGTACTTTTCTGTTTTTTCGATACATACAACGAATATTTACCGAATTATGATGCTATGAACGATTACCTACCTGATGCCGCAGCGAATTTTGTTTGTTGCATGAGTTATATAAAAAAAATTTTTTTTTATTGTCCTCGCGTCTACAGACATTTCTGAATCTCCTCTGCAACATATTTAAAACTCAGGGGAAAACAATTTTTGGCGTATTGAAATATCGTGGAATGCCTCATAAGCAACAATACGAAACTCAATGACGAGAAATAAATTCAGCTACACACTCGGACATAGATTAAGTCTGATGTCCCAATAGCTGACTCGCTATCAGCGTTGGGCGTATAAATTATGTTGGTAAATTACATCGTTTGTTACTGACATAATTTACGTAAATTACCTCGACGTGTTTTTTACACTTTTCACATTACTTCGAAAAACTTGTAATTTTCGATTACTATAGAATGTTTTATTTTATTCCGACTGACGAAGACGCACTATTGAACACATAAATATCATAAAAAATAGTATATTATGTTCCGAGAATAGATAAACCGCCCATTATAAATTCACTTCGTTCGGTTCGAACACGGATCTCGGTACTTGGTGCATAAAGTATCATTTTATGTCCCTAGGATCGTAAAACCACGATTCTAACATCGATGCCCTCGATTAAATCGCGGTTTCCGGGCCCAGAGTCATAAAATATTGCACGTCATACGGCGATAAAACAATTTTCTGACTCATTTGATTAAAATCCTCACTTTCGGCTCGGATTATAAAGCCACATTAGTCAAAAAATACTTTTATCGCCTGGTGATATAATGTATTATTACATCACGTAATACGATTTACGGCATTTTAAGAAACTCAAAAACATGAGCCTCAGACTTCATAAAGTAAATTCATAGAGTAAATTTCACGAGGATCAAATGTTGCAAAAGACCAAAGTCACAATTCATCTCCCTTGTGAGAAAATCAATCGCATTATTTATTGAACTTTATTAGACTCTCCACTTTATTATTTGAAGCCCCGGAAAAGCCCCGTTGGACCTGAAATGAACTATTTCGTGAGAAGACCTGGTAAACCGCGATTCTAACCTCGCTTCGCTCGGTTTGATCGCGGTTTACGGGCCTTCTGACGAAAAATTGCATTCATCAACACGGTCCAAAAGTATTTTCTGACGAATGTGATTATAGGCCTCGCCTTCGGCTCGGCCTGCAAAGCCACATTCGTCAGAAAATACTTTGTGGACCTTGTGATGAAAATAACTATTTTGTTCTGAAGAGTTCAAAAAAGCTACCAAAGACAATTGAATTAGTTTTATCATTTAAGAATGCCGAATGAAACAAGTTAGTGTCAAGACAAAAGATGATGGAGCGACGAATTCAATAGAGATCAATAAATAATGAGATTGACCCTTGTAAAGTTCATCCGTTACACAGTATGACCCTTACGAGGTGTGACCCTCGAAAGGTATGATCCTGGCGAGGTATGAAACTCCACGGTTTACGATAAAATGTAACTTCGGCTGTTTTTTTACATTTTCACGGTTATTACGTAAATTACAGGTTTTTTACAATGTCATGTAAAAAACTGCGGTTATTGACAGATGCCCACCCTGATCGCTATTTATTGGCTTAAAAAATTGTTTTTTTCTAAATTTTTAATACTTTTATGAATATTTAGGTTATTCCTTACTTGATGAACTGTTTAATTAATACCCTGTATATTCATTGATATAGTAATCTTTAAAAAAGTTTCATCCTTTTATCAATAGCGGAAGTGTGGTGCAAAACGGATCCTTTTCACATTTTTCTTCAATATTCAGAACTCAAATATACATTTATTAATTGATCCTAGTGTAGGTTCATCGCAGAGGGAGAGAAGTTTACTTTCGGTGGAAACAGTATCCCATTTCAGTAACCATTCAATGAATCAATAAATCAATTCAATGGATGATTGAAATTATCAAGATCTTTGACGCTAATATTCCGATCCGTGGTACAAAGCGTGATGCAAGTAATTGTCCAATCGGGTATACACGAAAATAATAACGAATAATATAATGAGCAAATGAATAAATGAATGCCAAAATAAACATAGCAGTGCAAACCAACTGAAAGTAACTATGATGTAATTAAATGAAAAATAAAAATAGGAAAACAAAAAAAACAAAAATTTGAGTATGGATATTATTAACACATTCAGATAGATTAGGTAGTTTAGTAATTTTATAAAATGAGCAATATAAATAATGCCTTCCATCATGAGCATTATTTTGAACTCTTCATTATTATACTTTACGTTTAATTAATTTGATCCTGTAGTTGGCAGTGTGCTGTTAGGTCTGTATGAAATAAAAATAAAATGAAATGAATCACCAACATTAAAAAAAGTCCACTAACGCCCACTACGTGGAGTTTTGGTGAATTAACATTTCATAGGATACATCGTTATTTATCTCCCGCTCAAGTAATGAAAATGTTTCATCTTCCCTCACCGACATTTGACGAGAATAGATTCAAATTCGTGACCAACACCCGCGAAGAGCTTTATAAGCATCGCCGATCGCCCATGTGAATTCCCCTTAACGTTGGAATATCTGTTCGCCCTTTGCTTGTGTTAGTGGCAGTAGTAGCAGTAGTCGTAAAAAAAAACGTCAGTCTGACAGGCAGAATGACCAACGACTCCTTGTCATTATCGCGAAATCATTGTTTAGTAATAACAATCAGTTAATCTCCATCTGTTTCCTCACTCCTTGACTCTTATCATTGTTAACATTGCATTAGTGAACTTCTGTTGATGCAATTCTTTGTCAAAATTTTTCGTTGTACCTAGGAGAAAGGTATTTCACAATTTTTTAACGGAAGGGAAACCTTCATCAAATCGTCAAGGTGAGCGAGCAAGGAAAGTGGGACTTTTTTGTTTGATAAATGGAGCAGTGTTAAAAGGTGGAAATAGAGACAATTAGTGGTACAGATACCAATGCAATGGAGGATTATAAATTTTTGTTCAAAGTCGTTCTTGTCGGCAATGCCGGCGTTGGAAAGACATGTCTCGTTCGTAGATTTACACAGGTAATTTGTGTAAACATTGATGGAAGATAAACAACGAGAAAATTACAATTTTCAAAACATGATGGATATCAATCCTACGTTTTTATTTTTTTTTTCAGGGATTATTTCCTCCGGGACAGGGAGCCACGATAGGAGTAGATTTTATGATAAAAACTGTCGAAGTAGAGAATGAAAAAGTGAAGGTAAATATTATATTTTCAATTGTAAAGTATTTTCTGTCCAGTGGCAAAAAAAGAGCATTTTTTGCTACGAAAAAGGTGGATTCTTCGATGATTATGAGTTTATCCAGAGAATGAATGATTTTAGAAAAAAATGTGAGGAGTCTTCTTTTTAAAACGAAAGAATTTTCCGCAAAAAAGACACGATATTTTCTTCGAAAATCACTCATTCTGGGTATAATTTCGCAGTTGGGCGGAAGTGAGTGAACCAACTGTAACATTTATGTAACGAATTGTCTCTTCCTTTGAATTAGCTCCAAATATGGGACACTGCGGGCCAGGAAAGATTTCGATCGATCACCCAGAGTTACTATAGATCAGCTCATGCATTAATCCTTGTGTACGATATTTCTTGTCAACCGACGTTTGACTGTTTACCTGACTGGTTGAGGGAAATTGAGGAATATGCTAGTAACAAAGTTTTGAGGATATTGGTTGGTAAGTTCCCTAAAATGTCAAGATTTTTATGACAGAAAAATTGTACCTTTTTGGCATTTTATGATGAGCTTTTGATGTTTCAACTTTTTAATTAATTTTTGCAGGAAATAAAATTGATAGAGAGGACAGAGAAATTCCGACCCACGTAGGAGAAGATTTTGCTCAACGTCATGGGATGTATTTCCTTGAAACATCAGCGAAAGAAGCTGAAAACGTTGAGAGATTGTTTATGGAGATTGCTGCGGAATTAATGGAGGTATAACGTATTCCAGCAGTAGTAAAATGTACCAAAACGAGTCAGCTGATTTCAGGATAAACTAACACGAGATCTTTTTTGATGGAAATGGTTTCAACTGACAAAAAAAGTCTCCTTTTGTTAAAAAATTTCTTGATTCTGGACTGAATGCGAAACTGGCAAAAAGATTCAATTCATTTTGTTTTTCTTTGCACTTCCCAGCTATTGCTAAGATCTTAATTTTCAATTTTGTTACCCCCACTTTTAATTACTTGATAAAACGTTTGATAAATTTACCCTTTTCCCTGCTAATTCGTTTACTCTCAGACAGAGTTTATTTGACAAATATCCGTGAATCTAACAGGTCCATCAAAAAATATTAGAAGATGTTTTATGCAGCTACGGAAATGACCTACGAAAAACCTCTCGACTTTTTCTACTGATAGTATATTTTATTACCAGATACCGAATTAACTATGAACATGGATCGAGTTGAATATAAGGTTGAATGAAGTTGAATATAAGGTTTATGGTTTTTTTTGTTCAGAACATTCAACCCATTTGATTTATTCTACTAACAAAAGAGTTACTCAAAAAAAAACTTTATGTTAACTAGTAAATGTCAAAAGACCTGTTTTGATATTTACAGAATCTTCTTCAAAAATTGTCTTTTATTAATGCCTCTTAATATCTCTCGTTAGTGAGATATCTTTCATGCGAAGTAATACAGAAAACCATTCAAATAGAATAAGACCTATTCCATCAATTATGAGCCTCACACGAGTAAACAATTCTTTTATGTTTTTTTTTTTATAAAATAGCAAGCACGAAGCAAGGAATTACCTCGATACGAGACAAATGCAACGTCAATAAACGGAAAAACAACGTCAATTGGGGACAGTGGCACCTGTAGCTGCAGTCGATTTTCCTAAGGACCTCTAATTAAAATGAAAAAAAAGTAAACAAACAATTCGATTAATGGTGCAATGGAAATTTCACAAATGCACCTGGTGGCCTGAAGAGTTTTTGTTCTCACTAAAGACCAAATGGTAATTCATTCATTAGCCACAGCAGTAATAAACGACTCATTTTTGGGGTCCAGATGTGCTGAAGTGTGGCAAATTGCATCACAGAGTTACCTATTCAATTCACAAGGTATTCAATGCCTCATTCCCGTGGGTTTCAACCTCCCGAGGGTGACTGACTGTATGTATTTATATTTATTTATTAATCATCGAGTCAAAAGTATTGACCAAAATCCAATGGAAATCATCGTAGATTAGAAAGAATTTATTTTCCTTATTATTTTTTTGCATTTGAACGAGTCTAGCCTCGTTTGCTTTTTATACAAACGTAGCTACTAGATGTCCAGCATTAATTTCGATACTTTCTTGCATTTTTCCAATTTTACTAGTAGTGTGATACTCAGTGGAATTAACGACAAGAGTTTTCAATGATTTTCCTCAATTTGTATAAAAAGATGAATATGTTTATGGAATTTTGTTATTCATGCTAGTTTACCTTTTGTTCAAGATACTTTCACGTGCCGAAGAAGGTGGACTAAATTTTGTTACGTTTGATGAATGATTTTATCAATGTTTTCAAATTTTTTGGTATCTTGTAATTAATTTTGTATGGAAGTCGTAAAACGTAATGAACCCACTTATCTCATTCTATTCACACAGCATTATCTCGAAGAAGAGTGATTGCAAGCGATAGCAAGAAATCTGTTTCTTATAATTATCGGCAGAAAAAGTGTTGTGATTTTAGAATCCACTAAATTACAATTGAAATATTTTTCCAACCAAGTAAGTTTTTAATTGAGGAAATTTTTCCAGTTCAAATCACTCGCTTGTTGAGATAAGCGTATATTTATCAACAATACGAACACGAGAAGAAGAAATTTATGGACGAAAAGAAATAAACTATTATTATTATTATTATTATTATTATTATTATTATTAACAATATCACAGATATTTGTTACAAGACGTTTTACAACTTCAATGCAGAATTGAGAGGGCTTTTGTATAAGTAATGTTGTAAAATTGAGAATGATTTATTGCGTTCACATTTCTGATTGTAAACATCTGAGAAAATTAATTATTAGCCATTTCATTGGTCGTATTTATAAATTTTACTAGAATAGATTAAAAGTTTTGTACTATTCGAGGAGAAAACAAATTTTAAGGTTAATAATTCTTTTTCTCTTACAAAACTACTGCAATTACCAAATGTTGAGTCTTTGTTAGCCACTTCTAGTCGTCGCAATTTGTTCAAAAAATTCATTTGAAATTTAGTACAGAGAAGAATGTGTATCACAGCTGGTGCTGCTTAATACACTGTACATGTTTATTATTTAAGAGACAAAGTTACTCATTGACATGTTAGTTAATCGATTAGAAAATGGATCATGGGAATTTTTGATAAATTGAATGAACAATATTATTCCGTCGTCAATTCGTAACCTTTCGCTTATTATTTTAGCTTCCGCAGGCCATTCATAAATCATAATATGTCAGCAGGATAAAAATTAATAACAATTATGTCCGACAACAAACCCATCTGCATAAATTATCACAGAACTCATAAACACCTGTCAGTTTTCATCCTATAATTTGTCAAGAGTCTGAGAAAGCTTAAATAATAAACGAAACGTCGCGAATTGACAATGGAATAGTATTTCATACTCATTTTCCCCAAAATCTCTTGATCCACATCTAATTAATTCAAGAGATATTCATGTGCTTCGCATTGTTTACCTATTGTGTGATCCTTGGGAATAGAAAAATAATTTACACATTCTAAAAAAATTCTTTACTGAATTCAGAATATGAGAATATTTTAATTTATAATTGAGTAGATATTATTTATAATGTGTTTGTGAAGGTATGGGTGATAAACTAGATGAGAATAATGGAAATCCGCGGGATAGTCACGTTGGTTCGTAGTCAATAATTAAAGAAAAAAACATTAG
The DNA here is from genome assembly GCF_001412515.2 of Diachasma alloeum. Classification (NCBI taxonomy): domain Eukaryota; kingdom Metazoa; phylum Arthropoda; class Insecta; order Hymenoptera; family Braconidae; genus Diachasma; species Diachasma alloeum. The sequence goes on from NW_021680423.1 coordinate 903,827, forward strand.
GATACATTTGTCAAAGTATTTAATCATGTCACTGTGCTTTTATTACTCGTTTTCACGCATCTCTGACCATTAAAAATCACTCATGAAATTTTAATGATCTCTTGGGGATCAGGACGGTGCTGATGAGGGCTAATTTGTTTAATTTCCCTAATTCGAACACTTTAGATAATTTATAAACATCTATACAACTTATGGCTTCAGATGAAGGAATCAGAATATCTCTCTTATGAGAGAATTTGTGAGCAGGAGAAAAAGTCTCTTAGCATTTTTTTTCTTCCAAAATCATTAGGTATGACACCATTTACAAACCATTTGCATTGAATTTATTTACCTAAAATGAATAAGATAATTCCAGAAATGTAAAGTTCATCCAGTTAGTAGATATTTTTGCAGAATTTTCTACGGAAGAAAAAATGTCTTGACACTTTTTTTCTATACCCATTCCTCCCAATAGAATTCACAGGATAAGAAACTCATCTTCTACAACTTTACTACTGAATTGACGCATACATTTGGTCCTGATCCCTGAAGACTAGAAGTAAATAATAAATCAGTGAAGAAAACTAACACATATCAATTCATCAAATTGTAATTTTCGAAAAAATCGTCGTTTTTTACTGTAAAATCCTAAGAAATTTTTACGAAAAACAAGAGAGGAAAAATTACACAACCACGTGACGCTGATTTTGGTTAAATTGATTTAATTATTTAATAGAAGGTAAAGTTTAATGAGAAGATGAGCAAAATATTCAAAGACTTTAGTAAAGTCATAATAACAATGTTCTAAACGTTATGAATGTACTCATTCACTCATTACACTCTGTTACAAACGATGATTAATTCATTTCTGTAATCATTAGCATACAATAAGGCGCGTGCTACGAACCAGGGAACTCAATTATTATTATTAATTACCATGAACATCAAGAATACATTGTATGCACTAAATACATCACTCAGCAAGGAGGAAAAGGAAAGAGCCAGCCCTCAAATTTTAAATAAACTCCGTGGAAACAAAGCATCGGAAAGAAAAATTGTGGAACAAAATTGTTTTTGGTGAAGGCTGGATATTTTACGTTTAGCATTTTTATGTGAAATAATAATGCAAATATTAACTGAGAAATGGGTATACTTGATTAGTTAACTTAATGAACGGAAAATTGGTGATTGAATTTGGTATAATTTTTTTACCAATAAATTTCATTTTTTGTTTCTTATAATTTCATCGTTTATCATTTACGCCTAGTCATCTGGAACATCTTTGAAGGCTCCTGATCCTTTGGAGTCTGGAAATAAAAATGCTTACAAATATTTGAGAAGTCCGTGTACGAACATATTTAACAGGCAAATCTAGCGAACATCTATGAAAAATTTTATGAATTTTTCGACCATTTTGTGGAAAAATCTCTGCGCGTTTTTCTAATAGAAATTATTTTATTCAATGTATTGTGTTGAAATATTTTCCATAAGAATTCCTGGACATAAATTTTCTGAAGTTTTTCCGCTCCATTTGTCCCATTTTTTGAAAAAATCAAACAAAGAAAATTATAAAAATTAGGCAGAAGAATTTCTGTAGAAAAGGTTTCAATAAAACGAGTTTTATGGAAATATCAAATTCTATTGATTTTTGGATGCAATAGTTTCTGTTGAAAAAAAAATACGCAGAAAAATCCTGGAATTTTTCAGTAGAATTGGCGAAAGACTAGCAGAATTTTCAATAGAAGTCCAACAGAAATTTGATAGAATTTCTTCATACATAAAGGGGAATTTTTTTTTTCGTGACAGAATAATTTCCTCCAATTGTACAAGAATGGAAAAATGTAACTTTGAAAGCAAAAAATAGGCAGAAATTTACCTTTGCAAACATAACAGAAGTCGATTTTTCTCTTTTTTTTAATGGGACAGGGAGAGTGGACCTTTTATTTTTCTACGTACATAGAAGAAGTTGATTTTGACGAGGCATGTTCAGTGCAGTTCGAAACATCACAAACACCGTAAATAGCTTCTTTACGAGTGTCGGAGTCGCACTGGCAGATGTTGTCGTGACTCGATTTCTTTGAAAACAATGTTTTGTACTTCAGACATACAGAGCAGTCATCAAGGTCGTGATATCGATGCTGAAGAGCAGAGGATTCGATGATTCTTCGACATGGACCTGGGCTGAAAGACTTTGGAGACTTGTTCAGCTTTTGATAGCACTGGTTCACGTGGGTTTGGGATTTTTGAGTGGTCGAAGAGACGAGGAAAGAATCGGAGAGACAGTGGTGATGATGGTGATGTTTGCAGCTGTGGAGTTGAATGATTCCTTGAGTATAAATATCTTTCATCAGTGAAGAAGAAGAGAAAAAAAAATCACCGAGTCGATGGAGATTTTGGTCTTCCCTGACTGTGGCACACCTTTCTCTGTCGTAATATACCCACCGGTGGTTTTTTTCGATGCACACAAGGACGCCCCTATTGTAAAATAGTAATTCAGTGGTGAAATGAGCCAAGTTGAAGTCATCATTTTTGTTAATCTGTTGAAGAGCCAGAAGACCGCTATTTAGAAAATATTTCTGGGCTGTGAAAAATCGTTTCTTCATTACCAAGATAATTCGATAGTTGACAGGATGAGTTATATCAACCGGAATGCTTCAATCTTTGAAGACTCCGTGTGATGATCAACGAACCGAGCACTTCTAGAAAAAATGTCGCAAACTTTTTTCCAGCCCAGAAAACTTCTTACAAATCAACCAGTTGTTCATAAGGATAGTGGAGAAATAAGTTCACCACATCGATTAAATTGTCATAGTGCCACGTTTCGCTAAATGCAGGCATTGATTACGTCAAGAGTCTAATGAAGCTAAAATATTTGGCAAAACGTCGCACTATAACAATTTCATCGATGTTGTGAATTTTTTTTCCACTATCCCTATGGTTGATTTATATATAATTTTTTGATTATATATAAGTTGTTTTTGATAACATTCCAAGGCATACTTGGAACACTTCTGCATCATATTCAATTTTCATCGAAATCGAAAAAAAGTCGATTGAAATAGTATGGAACGCCCCATATCTATTGGAGATAAATACCACTATCTTTTTACAAATGTTTTTAATTGATATGTTGTATTACCTTTGAATTGATCAACTTTGGATTTATAACATGTGACCCAGCGAGATCCAATTCGCAAATTCCTACGACTTCTTCGATTACAGTTCTAGTAGAAACTTCAATTTTTGGAGCTATGATACCCTGGTGAAAGAATGAAAGTTAAGGGGAGGCTACTATGAGTTTTTAAAGTCGCGGGTGATTAGAATGAGATTTCTTATACATTGAAGATCGATTATGTATATCTAGAAATGAATAATTAGTACAAAAAAATTAATTGTTTATTGTTCGTTTGTCCCGCAAATGCTTAAAACGTTTAAAATAGTCCAGGGGAATTTTTGAAAAAAATGTGTGCAATAACAATTACAAATTAGATTTTTGAAATTCAACTCCTACATAGCTAATTTTGTTTTTTTTTAAATAAAAATTGCACCATTTATGTAAAATAGCCCGAAAAATGTTTCTGAATGAATCGAGAATATATTTTTAATATTTTAAAGATAATTTTTCTGCCTATTTTACATGAATGGCGCAAATTTTTATATTAAACAAAACGAAATTCGCTGTGTAGGAATCGAATTTCAAAAAACTAATTCGTAATTGTTATTGTACGCATTTTTTCAAAAATTTTGAAAAAAAACCTCTGTAGCATGAAGTTGAAATTAGCAGAATATTCGTCGGTGGAAAATTCAATTTAGGGGATATTCAAGTGTAGAAGAGTCAAGTAATCATATGTGCAAATGTTTTTTGAGTGCGAAAGAGTTTGTACATTAGTTAAAAACATCGTAGACCCCTAGATTCGCCTAAGACAAATCTTCTGCTGTCAAATCTTTCGCTAGTTTCAGCACCATCTCTGTAGCTTAAAATTGGAGGCCCTGGACTATTTTTAACATTTTAAGCGTCTGTGGGGCAAACGAACAATGAACAATTAATTTTTTTGTACTAATTATTCGTTTTTAGACATGTATAATCGACCTTCAATGCATGAAAAATCTCACTCCAATAGCCGGCGACTTAAAACTCATAGTAGTCTCCCCTTAAAACAGAAATCGCTCTGTAGTGAAATTAATATTTTTGTGTTACAATTTTTTCAGCAATGAAATTTTAGTATTAAAGGTGGCAAGACTCGGTTTGCAACTCTATGGACATCCGACAAAACATAAGTCCTACCATTTTTCTCTAGAATTATTAATTTTCAAAATAATTTCACCTCTAGAAGCGATCATTTTTTAAAAATCGTAGCTATATATCCGGAAATTTCTGTAATTCTTTAGACTGATGCGGAAACATGTAAACTCAAAATTTCTGATAATTAAGAATACTTAGATACAGTAGAGTTGATAAAATGAAATGGACATTTGTTTTCTTATACACGTGCTCTTACGATATTTATTTTCAAATTGTGTAGATATTGAAAACTTTACATTCAGTGCATATTGTCTTTTCAATTTCTATACAACTTCTAATCAATTTGGGATGGTAATTAAAGTTTTTGTCAACAAGAGAAAGATAACTCTGTCCATCAATTGAAAGAAAAAAACAAAAATCCATAAAGTGTTTGCGGTTTTGAATAAACATCCTCAATGGAATTTGTAAGAGCGGAATGTTGCAATTTTCCACTATTTTGTTGAATGTTTTTTTCCTTTTGAAGAAAATTTAAAGTTTTACGTTTAGTATTAAATTAAATTCTATTCACCGGAAAATATTTACTGCACTCCATTAAAAGATCTACATCAGCCCCCGCCAGTAGTCCTTTGAAACAAGGGACGGGATATAGGAGATCCACCAGATTAGTCTCGAAAGTAGCGAGAATCACTCCCTTACATCCCACCGATGGCCACTGGATCAATTCAGCATAAATAAATTCGTCTTCCAAACAACATTGAAGATCACTGAGACTGCAAACACCTGGGAATATTTTTTTGAATAGAAATTTGTCATTAAACAGAAGGGGGAATATCGGAGTTGTCTTCCGGGACTGAATGTGGGAGTTGAAGGCGTTTATACGAAGGGCTACTGTTCCATTTGGACAGAGCCACACTCCAGGACACGTTATCTAGAACAAAATCAATGATTAAGTCTATTTTCATCTGATATTCCCATAATCTTTCTCGATTTCTTTTAATCTAATAGAAAGATTATCACAATAAAGAAAATCAAAATTATTTTCCACAAAAATGGAAAAAATTTGTTGTATGAAATTACTACGATGTTTTCATATCGTCATTTACAGAAAAATTACCTCAAAAATCCTCGCATATTCGCTAGGAAATTCTATTCAACTTCTATTGAAAATTCTATTACATTTCCGCCGATTCAATTGAAAAATTCTGCAGCTTCTTCACGTATTTTTACTTAGAAATATTCAATACGGAAAATTCATTTAATAGAACAACTGAATGGATTTTTATCTTTCTGTGCAATTTATTTTATGGAAATATTTTTTATGGAACTTTGGTATTGCCCAATTTTTGTAGGAAAAATATTAGCAGAATAAATTATTTGTTTGTTGTTGTATTGTTTATTAAATATTTAAAAAACACTTGATAAATTGCGAAATTTGTCAACTGAATCTACAGGAAACTCATAGAAATTCAATAGAATTTTCTAGTAAATGCGCTAGGATTTTCTATTTTTTCTTAATCTTACACTCAAAAAATTATTGTTAATCAATTAGACAATTGGTCCTGGAATTTCTAGCAATATTGAGCAAAGAATGTAAAAATTCAAGTGAATTTTAAGTAAATGCAGAGTTGAAATGAATTATTTTCTCCTGCTTAAAATTGCCCTTCGAAATGAATTATTGATTGCTCTAAAAAGTACTCACTGCTTGTAAATCGAAATCTATTTTTACACAGAACCCCCTTGCTGCCATTATTCTCCAGTCTCAAATAGTCACAAATTTTCTCCTTCAGCTTCAACGTCATTTTGTCTCAACAATTATCGAAATCAGTTTCAATCTCTTGGCAACTAATACTTTTCCTCATATTGTGAAGAAATAACATTGAATAATTTACTTTCCAGAGAGACGATGATGAGTCTGTTTATTTTATCAGGGAATTGATTGAAAATTAGAGAATTTTGAGACAAACTTTCTGGTGACAGGTGTAAGCCCTTGAATCGTCTCAAGACGTCGACGGCGTTTCGTTGCTTGGATACAAGACCACAACACGTGGAATCGTCAGGTTAGAAGAAATTTCTAACGGCGGCTTGATATATTTCACTTGTGAATTCGTCAATAATAGAGGAGGGGTTGATAATGCAGATGCATTTTTTCTTTCAACTCAGTTGTAGAATAAAACTCATCGGCTCATGAAATAAAATATTTTATTTTATTTTATTGGTTTTAAAGATTGACAATTTTCGATTAAATGTGTAGGGGAGGGTCGGGCAAAATGAGACGTATTGAGATCTTTTCCAATTGTCAATTGTCAATCTTCTTTTATAGGTGGAGATATTAGTAATTAGAGAAGATCTCGAAATGTCCCATTTTGCCCGACTCTCCCTTAAATATTTTAATTTTTTTTAGAGATAAAAAGGAGTTCCCACGAATTTCTCCCTTGGCAGGCCTTTATCCGTATCTCTAATTCTAATTTCAGTTTTGACAACATCACATTGTTTCAGTGGAAAGTGAAGTCTCGGATCTGTGGATCTGGGGATTAACGGCTGGCTGAACCATCCATAACTGGAGATCGAAACATGAATTAATATTTTTTATTCATTTTATGTAGAGGAAGGCGACGCAAAATAAATGCTTTCTTGTTTTTGAAATATTCATAAATAATGAATAAATTAATCTTTTAAGCCTACATTGGTCACCCTATGACGGAAACCCCGTCGTGCGTCGTTTTTATTTAATTACAATTGAGTGGCTAACCGGAAAAATTCAAAAAAATTTGACTTTGTCAATTGAAGTGTCTTAAAAAAAAGTAGTTTTTAGAACAAGATATTTCCCAAAATTCCTAAAGAAAACAAATCATTTCGAACAGATGAATAATTTTCTCCCATGTTAGATGAAATTGTCCATGACGCGACCTTGCCGGAAACTCGCTCAACGCGCCCGGGCAGTGTAGAGTGAATCGGCAACGCTAAAGCCTAAATAACACGGCGGGGAATCCCCGCTCAGGTGACATAAGTCGCAGGGACGCGTTTGGTGACCAGACTAGGGTTAAACGCCGTCTAGACACCCGTTACAAGGGGATCATACCACAAAAAAAAAATCATGAAAGAACCTAGCAAATTCACTAAAGAAATTCTATTGAATTTCTATTGAACTTTTTATTAGTACTTGGCCGATTCTATTGAAAATCTCTGCAGATAATTTTTGCGTTTAATTTTCAATAGAAATTTTCAATGGAAAATATTGAATGAACCAAATTTAATAGAATTCGATTTTTTAATACANTTTTTCAGTCCTAAGGAGTGCATTTCTCACTTTTTCACTCCTAAGTAGTGCATTTCTCACTTTTATACTGCTCAACGGTAAAAAGACCTACTTCTCATGCTTAACTACCGTCGGTAAAAGAGCCCTTTTTGGGCTTGAGCAATGAAAAAGTATTTTTTGTCATTCCGGCCGTGAGGCAGCGCTTCACGGACGCAGAGCGGAGCGGAGCCTAATCTCTGCCTACGGCCGTCATAACAAAAAATACTGTTCGTCATATGGCCAAAAAAAACTTTTCTAGCTCATATGATTGCAGCCCTCGCCTTCGGCTCGGGCTGCAAACTCATATTCGCCAGAAAAGTTTCTTTCGGCCTAGTGACGAAATATACTAATCTGACGAATGTGATTATAATCCTCGCCTTCGGCTCGAATTATAAAGCCGCATTCGCCAGATGATACTTTTATCGCCTTGTTGACATAATATACTATTTCTTCAACAAAAAATGTGGTTAGGTGGGGCGATGAGTAAGTCCAGAGCACTCATAGAGAGTCGAAATTTGTATTTTCATCACGCCGTGACGAAAAGTGAACTTTTCGGCACGCTCCGCGTGCCTAAAAGTCCAATTTCCGCCACATTGTGATGAAAAATATTGTTCGTAACTCGTGAAAAAATGTTTTTTAGCTCGTGGGATTATATCACGCGCCTTCGGCTCGTGATATAAACCTCCCACTCGCCAAAAAGCACTTTTTTGCACTCGTTACGAAATATACTATTTTAAGGAGATTACTGACTCCATATTCGCCGTAGGTGGTTCATACGTGTAGATGTCCTGCGGCACCCACTCAGTGAACCTCTCGATCAATTTTATGTACTCTGCTGGTGCCTCTTCCGACCCTAGTCCCTCGTATTTCGAATAGAATTTCGGTGTGACTGACTTTTTCTTTGGCAGTGGAATGAATTCTTCAACCAATTTAATATTTCTATTTTGTTTCTTATATTGTTCAGTATAAAATAGCCGTTTTATTGGATCCATTAAAAATTTCGGAGCGAAAATGGTAAAAACAATGGAATAAATAATAAATGAATAATTAAAAATGGGTGAATCAATAAGAGATTCCAAAGATTCTAAAATTGAAAAGGAAAGTATACATTTGTCTCCACAGGAGCGTAAGTGTCTTCTTTTGAGTTTTTGCTTCCCAATAGGAGATTCGTGATCGTTGATTTTGACGATCTTCTAATTTTGCCTGGCAATGAAGATATGGTGGTTTTAGAAAATGTGTGTATGTATGTTCGTATGTGTATGAATTTTTCGGAAAATTTTTATAAATCTACAGAGAAAAAGAACTAGAGTTGAACCTCACAATCTGAAACTTCGTCACATAATTGATATTACTTCAACTCAATCGGTCAACTAGTTTCCGAGAAATTGCAATTTCTCAAAAATCCTTGCCTCCAATCTCAAAAATCCTCAATGTCTCGCAAACTACGTAACTGAATAGAATTTTTTTGCGTCAAAATATTCCTTGTGATAATATCTAACAAATCAAATCTCAATATTGCTGTATAACGACGGACAGATTTTCGTTTTTATGAGAAAATCGGTCTGTGTACGATTATTCCCGAGAAAATTTAGATAGGATGTTGATATTTGGTGAGATTCCCGAGTCGAGGATTTGGTTCTGATTGGACGTACACAGGTCTTTCAAGATCTCTCCAGACCTAGATGGACCTGGTAAGTCCTAATCAGTTCTGCGACGTAATTTTCCAGAGACCTTTCGAATCCTCAGTTCTTTTCGGTCCTGAGAAGTCCTCCTCGATGATACCGAGAACGCATGATTTTACGAGCGGGTGAAGGAGAAAACATGTATGCGGAGGGTTGAAATTTGTAGCCAACAAGGAGACAGGGTTGCAGAATATATTTTAGCCACCCTCATCACCCCGTATGCAGGCGGTGTTTAAATAAAAAATAGTGAACGTTGATTCTGTATTTATTGACCCCCTGATGCCAATGAAACCCTCGGAGGTGACAGAAAAGGGGAAAAAAAATTTTTCATTTTCACGTGGGTCAAGGGTGAAAGTCGATTTTCGCCAAAATTGAATTTTTTCGCCAAGTGAAAGTTGATTCTGTATTTTCTAACAATTCTGATGCCAATGAAACCCCCGAAGGCGCGACAAAAGTCGAAATAAAATTTTTTTTTTCACCCCGAGCCAAAGAGTCAGATTTTCTGTTTTTCCAGAGGGAAAGTCGACTTTCGCCAAAATCGAATTTTTTAGCTGGGTGAGCGTTGATTCCAACTATTTGAGCGACGGGCTATTCAGAACTCTCAAAAGTATGTGAAAAAAGTGAAAACTGAAAAGTTTTTTTTTTTCAAATTTTCAAAGGGTCAGATTTTCCGCTTTTCCCGGGGGAAAGTCGACTTTCGCCAAAATCGAATTTTTTAACCGGGTGAAAATTGATTCCAACTGTTTAAGCGCCGGGCTAGTCAGAACTGTCAAAAGTATGTGGAAAAAGTGAAAACTGAGAAACCGTTTTTTTTGGCCCCAGCCAAAGGGTCAGATTTTCGGGTTTTCCGGGGCAAGTGGATTTTCGCCAAAATCGAATTTTTTAGCCGGGTGAACGTTGATTCCAACTATTTAAGCGACGGGCTATTCAGAACTATCAAAAGTATGTGGAAAAAGTGAAGACTGAAAAAAAAAATTTTTCACCGGGGGCCAAAGTGTCAGATCTTGGACTTTTCCAGGGGGAAAGTCGACTTTCGCCAAAATCGAATTTTTTAGCCGGGTGAACGTTGATTCCAACTATTTAAGCGACGGGCTATTCAGAACTATCAAAAGTATGTGGAAAAAGTGAAAAATGAAAAAAAAAATTTTTCACCGGAGGCCAAAGTGTCGGATCTTGGATTTTTCCGGGGGGAAAGTCGGTCCAAGGGTCACAAGGGTCAAAGTGTCAGATCTTGGATTTTTCGCCAAAATCGAATTTTTTAGCCGGGTGAACGTTGATTCCAACTATTTAAGCGACGGGCTATTCAGAACTATCAAAAGTATGTGGAAAAAGTGAAAAATGAAAAAAAAAATTTTTCACCGGAGGCCAAAGTGTCGGATCTTGGATTTTTCCGGGGGGAAAGTCGGTCCAAGGGTCACAAGGGTCAAAGTGTCAGATCTTGGATTTTTCGCCAAAATCGATTTTTTTAGCCAGGTGAACGTTGATTCCAACTAGGNCCCTGATGCCAATGAAACCCTCGGAGATGACAGAAAAGGGGAAAAATTTTTTTTCATTTTCACGTGGGTCAAGGGTCAAAGTCGATTTTTGCCAAAGTTGAATTTTTTAGCCGGGTGAGCGTTGATTCCAACTATTTGAGCGACGGGCTATTCAGAACTCTCAAAAGGATGTGGAAAAAGTGAAAACTGAAAAAAAAAATTTTTCACCGGAGGCCAAAGTGTCGGATCTTGGATTTTTCCAGGGGGAAAGTCGGTCCAAGGGTCACAAGGGTCAAAGTGTCAGATCTTGGATTTTTCGCCAAAATCGAATTTTTTAGCCGGGTGAACGTTGATTCCAACTATTTAAGCGACGGGCTATTCAGAACTATCAAAAGTATGTGGAAAAAGTGAAAAATGAAAAAAAAAATTTTTCACCGGAGGCCAAAGTGTCGGATCTTGGATTTTTCCGGGGGGAAAGTCGGTCCAAGGGTCACAAGGGTCAAAGTGTCAGATCTTGGATTTTTCGCCAAAATCGAATTTTTTAGCCGGGTGAACGTTGATTCCAACTATTTAAGCGACGGGCTATTTAGAACTATCAAAAGTATGCGGAAAAATTGAGAAATGAACAAAATGTTTTTTTACCGGAGGCCAAAGTGTCGGATCTTGGATTGTTCCGGGAAGAAAGTCGCTCAAGGATCACAAGGGTCACAAGGGTCAAAGTGTCAGATCTTGGATTTTTCGCCAAAATCGAATTTTTTAGCCGGGTGAACGTTGATTCCAACTATTTAAGCGACGGGCTATTTAGAACTATCAAAAGTATGCGGAAAAAGTGAGAAATGAACAAAATGTTTTTTTACCGGAGGCCAAAGTGTCGGATCTTGGATTGTTCCGGGAAGAAAGTCGCTCAAGGATCACAAGGGTCACAAGGGTCAAAGTGTCAGATCTTGGATTTTTCGCCAAAATCGAATTTTTTAGCCGGGTGAACGTTGATTCCAACTATTTAAGCGACGGGCTATTTAGAACTATCCAAAGTATGCGGAAAAATTGAGAAATGAACAAAATGTTTTTTTACCGGAGGCCAAAGTGTCGGATCTTGGATTGTTCCGGGAAGAAAGTCGCTCAAGGATCACAAGGGTCACAAGGGTCAAAGTGTCAGATCTTGGATTTTTCGCCAAAATCGAATTTTTTAGCCGGGTGAACGTTGATTCCAACTATTTAAGCGACGGGCTATTCAGAACTATCAAAAGTATGTGGAAAAAGTGAAAAATGAAAAAAAAAATTTTTCACCGGAGGCCAAAGTGTCGGATCTTGGATTTTTCCGGGGGGAAAGTCGGTCCAAGGGTCACAAGGGTCAAAGTGTCAGATCTTGGATTTTTCGCCAAAATCGAATTTTTTAGCCGGGTGAACGTTGATTCCAACTATTTAAGCGACGGGCTATTCAGAACTATCAAAAGTATGTGGAAAAAGTGAAAAATGAAAAAAAAAATTTTTCACCGGAGGCCAAAGTGTCGGATCTTGGATTTTTCCGGGGGGAAAGTCGGTCCAAGGGTCACAAGGGTCAAAGTGTCAGATCTTGGATTTTTCGCCAAAATCGAATTTTTTAGCCGGGTGAACGTTGATTCCAACTATTTAAGCGACGGGCTATTCAGAACTATCAAAAGTATGTGGAAAAAGTGAAAAATGAAAAAAAAAATTTTTCACCGGAGGCCAAAGTGTCGGATCTTGGATTTTTCCGGGGGGAAAGTCGGTCCAAGGGTCACAAGGGTCAAAGTGTCAGATCTTGGATTTTTCGCCAAAATCGAATTTTTTAGCCGGGTGAACGTTGATTCCAACTATTTAAGCGCCGGGCTAGTCAGAACTGTCAAAAGTATGTGGAAAAAGTGAACACTGAGAAACCGTTTTTTTTTGGCCCCAGCCAAAGTGTCAGATTTTCGGGTTTTCCGGAGCAAGTGGATTTTCCCCAAAATCGAATTTTTTAGCCGGGTGAACGCTGATTCCAACTATTTAAGCGCCGGGCTAGTCAGAACTGTCAAAAGTATGTGGAAAAAGTGAAAACTGAGGAACCGTTTTTTTTTGGCCCCCGCCAAAGGGTCAGATTTTCGGGTTTTCCGGAGCAAGTGGATTTTCCCCGAAATCGAATTTTTTAGCCGGGTGAACGCTGATTCCAACTATTTAAGCGCCGGGCTAGTCAGAACTATCAAAAGTATGTGGAAAAAGTGAAAACTGAGGAACCGTTTTTTTTTGGCCCCCGCCAAAGGGTCAGATTTTCGGGTTTTCCGGGGCAAGTGGATTTTCGCCAAAATCGAATTTTTAAGCCGGGTGAACGGTGATTACAACTATTTAAGTGCCGGGCTAGTCAGAACTGTCAAAAGTATGTGGAAGAAGTGAAAACTGAGAAACCGTTTTTTTTTGGCCCCCGCCAAAGGGTCAGATTTTCGGGTTTTCCGGGGCAAGTGGATTTTCGCCAAAATCGATTTTTTTAGCCGGGTGAACGTTGATTCCAACTATTTAAGCGACGGGCTATTCAGAACTATCAAAAATATGTGGAAAAAGTAAAAAATGAAAAAAATTTTTTTTCACCGGAGGCCAAAGTTTTGGATCGTGGATCTTTCCGCGGAGAATGTCGGTCCGAGGGTCACAAGCGTCACAAGGGTCAACGTGTCAGATGTTGGATTTTTCGCCAAAATCGAATTTTTTAGCCGGGTGAACGTTGATTCCAACTATTTAAGCGCCGGGCTAGTCAGAACTGTCAAAAGTATGTGGAAAAAGTGAAAACTGAGAAACCGTTTTTTTTTGCCCCAGCCAAAGGGTCAGATTTTCGGGTTTTCCGGGGCAAGTGGATTTTCGCCAAAATCGAATTTTTTAGCCGGGTGAACGTTGATTCCAACTATTTAAGCGACGGGCTATTCAGGACTCTCAAAAGTATGTGGAAAAATTGAAAATTAAAAAAAAAAAATTTTACCCAGAGCCAAAGGGCCAGATTTTGGATTTTTTCAGGGCGACAGTCGGTCAAAGGGTCACAAGGGTCACGAAGGCCAAAGTATCAGATCTTGCATTTTTCCAGGGGGAAAGTCGACTTTCGCCAAAATTGAATTTCTTAGCCGAGTGAACGTTGATTCTGACTATTTAAGCGTCGGGTTATTCAGAACTCTCAAATGTATGCGGAAAAAGTGAAAACTGAAAAAAAATTTTCACCGGGGGCCACAGGGTCAGATTTTCGGTTTTTACTTGTAACAATGGTCAGATTTGTTAGCACTTTCATTTTTTATTTGGATAATGCATGCAAGCGTAGGGACAAGAGTGGCTAGAATAGATTCTGCATCCTTCTCCCCTCATTGGGTAAAAATGTCAAGCCTCGATATACATGCATCTCCCCTCCACCCTCTCGTGAAACGTCGATTTTCGAGATTAAAAAAAAAACAATAATTGTATTTTTTATTTCAATAACGCATGAGTAAACAGGGATATGAACGCAGATTTAATATAGGCCCATAGAATTACGGGGACCGGCAAGGATTTGGAAAGTCTGAATACAAGTCCTGCTTACACCTAACAAGTGCTGAAATGGGACATAACCAGAGGTAGAAAGGTCTCGGAAGCACTTGGGAAGAGGCTTCCCAAGACCTATCCAGTTCTGAACGGAAAGACCTAAGTAGAACTTGTCAGGTCCAATTATTCGAATTGTAGCTCTTATTATGATATTATAGGATAGCATTGTAGGTGGGCAAAATCGGACAAATGGTTTAGAAGATGAGTTTTGATCATTATGATGGCTTCCGGGGATCATATACAAAAAAAATCATGAAAGAATTTAGCTAATTCACTACAGAAATTCTATTGAATTTCTATTGAACGTTTTATTAGTACTTGGCCGATTCTATTGAAAATCTCTGCAGATAATTTTTGCGTTTAATTTTCAATAGAAATTTTCAATGGAAAATATTGTATGAAAAAAATTTAATCGAATTCGATTTTTTAATACAACTTATTCTATTGAGATATTGGAGCTTGAAGATATTGGAGCTTGGAGCAACCTAGCCCTGATGATGCAGACTGAAATGTTTGCGAAACGTCGGCAAAAAGCTGAATCTAGACGCGGCATCCATCCGGATGCCATCATAATAGTTTAGAAGATATTCAATTTTTTGTGAAAAACTGTTTTGCTCAATATCTTCCGAAATACTGGTGCGATTAGTTTAATTTTTTTTTCAAAAAATTCGTCTTGCCGCCCCCTAGTAAGATCAATCAAAATATGAATACCCGGTTCATACAAAGTATTCGAGATATTTGCATTTTAAAAATTTTTTCAATTGAGAGTTACTGTAGCGTTCCATAATACGCGTAATACATCATTGAATAAACATCCGAGATTCTGGATCTACTTATACTTATAGTTAGTATAATTGAATCACACCTGTATATGAAATATTGTGTTGATCGATTCAATAAACCTCCTAGTGTAGAACAATTCATCCAAAAATCTTTTTTTCTAAAAACTTACATATCGTCATTTTATCGATTACTTTCGCCTCTGGGGCGATTCTCGTTTGTATGTAGAGAGATTTGGATGTGAGTGACGCTTCGTTTACGGATTGGACATGATAATCGTACAGCAGGGAGCCTATTCTTGACCCAGGATTGCACGGTCGTATGAACCCGTCGTGAACGTAGGCGCTCCGTGTGCGGTGGGGTCCGTACGGTTTGAGACCATCGTATGCGACTTTGGCTCCGTACGCTCCCCTGCGATTTTCACTCGGCGTTCGGTTTCGGGTGCGTTTCGGAATCAACTACTGTAGCTGCAGTGAAGCGAAATTAGATAGGGTTACAGTACTGCTACTGCTACTAAGTCGATTGCGAAACGCGCCCTTCGTATGACGGTTTGACGCGACTTAATCTCACACTTTGACATTCCCTTGGAAGTGTGATTATTTATACATTATTCTTACATCTTTATCCTAAAATCTACTCATTAATTCATTCAATAATGAGGTGTAAGTCAGCAAATGGAAAAGTTGTGAAGAAGACAACAAAAAACAAACGTTCACGACGGGCTTTCATACGATCGTGCAATCCTGGGTCGAGAATAGGCTCCCAGATGATCCGTGAATGGAGGCACACGCACCTCACGATGACTCCTATAGAAATCCTCCCTTAAAACTTCGACTTTTTTAAAAGCAAGCAAAGAGCTAACGTGATAATTTTGGTTAGTTGCCTAATTTTTATTTATTGAATATTTTTTTCCTTGCCGTTCACCAGGAGATGAGGGTTCAATCTTGAAGCATCCGCTCTGATGCTGGAATAAAGCAATTGGGTTGATTATTTCCCCCCATCACCCTTCCAAACAATAGAATTGCAGTATTCGACGTCTCGTGGATTAATCAGAAGAGAATTATATAAGTGAAGGTTTCCTTCTACCGTATGCAATCAGTCTTCTTAAAGAAATTGAATAGAAATGTTCCTAAACATATTGATTCCTTCTTAAACTCCTCAGGATTGAATATGTGAACAAGTGATGTAAATTGTTACAAATAAGAATCTGGAGTATAATTTTGTAAACACATTTGTATTTTGGTAATTTTTTTTAGCTGAATAAACCATATGGGGTATTCCATGTGAACTCACCCAGGTCAAAACCCTGACCATCGCCAATCATATTGTCGATTTTTCCGGTGGTTGTATATGGAAAAATATTTTTTCTCAAATTTTTTCAGATTTTTTGAGGCATCCTGTGGACAGCCATGTTTTTTTGCAAGTTTTTTCTTCAAATACCTGTAATTCCCGTAAAAATCGACCGATTTGAGTTTTTTTTACAAAATGTGTGTCTTCAAACACACTTTCCATATAAAAATATGCCAATTTTTTTCAATTCATTCTTCCATCGATTTCCTCAGAAAAACCTCAAAAAACTTCAAAAAACGAGTCGTTTTCAAAGTTGGACCCTTTTTATATTTTTCAAAAAATTTCAATGAATATATTGGACGAACACAAAATTTTTCACCAAAGGCCAAAGTGGGCTTCCCATTTCGTGGCCGTCATTTCCAATTTGAATATATGAATCCGGGAGGAAAAATTTCAAAAATTTCAAAATTCTATTCGTCTTTGAACGCAGAAGCATTATTTGAATTACCGCCTGAAGAATCACTGCATTATATTCGAATCTGGAACAATTTGATGAATATTTTCAAAATTCGTTAACAACAAATCTTTCCGAGTGGTGAGTTCTAATAGAGATCCCACTTTGGCCTTTGGTGAAAAATTTTATTTTGGTCCAATATATTCACTGAAATTTTTTGAAAAATATAAAAAGGGTCCAACTTTGGAAACGATTCGTTTTTTGAAGTTTTTTGAGGTTTTTCTGAGGAAATCAATGGAAGAACGAATTGAAAAAAATTATCATATTTTTATATGGAAAGTGTGTTCGAAGACGTACATTTTGTAAAAAAAAAAACTCAAATCGATTAATTTCTACGGAAGTGACAGGTATTTGAAGACAAAACTTGCAAAAAAAGCATGGCTGCCCACAGGATGCCTCAGAAAATCTGAAAAAATTTAAGATGTGATATTTTTCCATATACAACCACAGGAAAAATCGGCAATATGATTGGCGATGGTGAGGGTTTTGACCTGGGTGAGTTCACATGGAATAACCCCATATGGTTTGACTGCTTAAATATCAAAAAAGAGATTTATAGCGATAATTTTCGGTCGTTCGGTACTTTTCCCGTTTGCAAGCAGAATAACAATAAATTAACGAATGTACCACGATGACATCGAATACCACAATTTTATTTATCGAAATGGTGATGTGGAAAATAATCCGACACATACCCCTCGAGCTTCAAAATCTATCGGATATTTCCTTCAATATTCCCTGCAAAAAAACGACCGTGCCATGTTTTGCAGATTAAAAAATCCCAAGTGCTTGCGCGAGCGTAAATTTTACTTGCGCAAACTAACTTCTTCCTTTTTGGAAATGCTATTCCTTGCTTCAACAATAAATGTTCAAAATCATATACATTCCACTAATTTAAATAAAACCTTAGATATTATCGCGGAATTTCCTCATCACCTCGACTTCGTACAATGAGATAAAAAAGTGGGATGGGAAGGATGTCAATGAATTCTCGAGAAATAATATTTTTCACAGATACATTTTTCTATTTTTTATTAGTAGTAAAATATTAGGATTGAGGAAATAGCGAAAACAGAACTGAAGAAAAAATACAAATCACAGTACTAAACATCACATTTGTCATCAACATTAAAAGTATAGTATATTTAGTGGTATTTATGCTAAAATCATACCGAACTATCATTCCATGTAAGAATAAAAAGTAAAATGTAAGTAATCTATTATAAAATTGTATTATATCCTATAGTTCGTGTACGATTAAAATGCATCATCGTTACCGGATGGGTTGGAGAAATTGATAATTCTTTTAAATTTTCGATAAAAATCGCTTTTCAAAAACTCCAAGGAAATTTAAAAAATTATATTCAGTTACATATTGGAGAAGGAAGTGATGAAGTGACCCGGAAGAAGACGCCTGCCACTCAGCAAAATCAGAGGCTATAGAGAATCAGAGATTTTCAGTGTACTCAATTTGTGGGGACACATTTTAGGAATTGAAAAATGGGCACTTGTCGAGCGAAACGATTCTTAGATGGATTATGAGTCCATTTATGTTCATTTGACATATTCTGTTAACCCTCGATCACTCGCTCAATGAGCGCGGCGCGGCCCAATTTCGTTCTTTTCATATTTTAGCGTGTTTCTTGACGCTTAAAAAATCCCGAAAAATTAGAGTCCTCCAATGGTTTGTTATTAGCGCTTCATTCAATTACTTTATGGGTCTTCCAGTATAAGTTTTTCCTTCGGTGAGTACCCCCACTCCACGTAATTGCCACTTGTATAGACCTCGCCACAAAAAAATGATCGCGGCTGGGTACCCCCACTCTCTCGAATTTAGCTCCGACTCGACGTCCCCCACCACTCAGATTCAAAATCATTCTTTCCTGGCGGTGACAATATCCATGGCTCCCACTCCTGAAAACGGAGGAAAAAGTTCTACCGGAAAGCCTACACGAGTTTTCAAGCTGCTCTAAAAAATGACAACATCGAGACTTCGAGTACAACAATAAAAAACAATACAGAAATAAATGAGTCATAGGGGAACTACTACTGTCAGCTACAATGTACGGGTTTGAAAAATTTGAACGGGTAAACCATCGGGCGTCCATATTATCACGGCGATCACCACGCCGCCATCTGTAAATAGCGGTCCCAATCAGTGTCACCAGATCGTGACGTCACCCCATTTAAAATTGTACAGATTTTGGCTATAAATCGCCAAAATCTGGCAACTCTGGTCCCAATCCTTTTATTAAACTTTGGCATTGTCTGTTTTTTCTCAGGAAATTTGTTTAGCTAAAAAACAAAAAGAACTGTCGAACGGAGAGAAAAGCGGCGCCGTGCCACCCGGTGCGAAGAAGCCCTGTTGACCGCTCGAGCGACAGTGTTGCTACATTCATTGCTCCACTTGAAATGCGCCCATAGCGGTAAGCGCCAAGTGGCAACAACGCGCTCGGTTTAACCGGGCGTCGCTGCGCTAATCGCGCGACGGATGGAGGCTCGCTGTCGAGTGCGAGTGATCGAGGGTTAAAATTCTGTTGGAAATCTAATTTGCTAACGAATGCATTAGTTTTTCTAAGGAATTATTTCATTCGTACATTTCACTGCTGCATTCTATAATGTTGAGTTTATGAAGTTTGACAACTGCGAAGACCCACTTAACATTATTCTGTAAATAATTCGAGATATAAATACCTTTTTGT
Source organism: Diachasma alloeum (assembly GCF_001412515.2). Classification (NCBI taxonomy): domain Eukaryota; kingdom Metazoa; phylum Arthropoda; class Insecta; order Hymenoptera; family Braconidae; genus Diachasma; species Diachasma alloeum. The sequence continues at coordinate 923,336 of NW_021680423.1, forward strand.
AGTTTGTACAATTGTCTCTAAAAACGATATCTCTACTTTTCCCTCTTTTTCTCATTCTCAAATATATTCACGCAATAATCTTCAAACTCACTTATTTTAATTCATGCATCACCGACGCCTAAATTACCCTCACAAAAGTTCTCAGAAGTGCTGCAATCACTGCCAGCTCTGAGGTCAACTCTTACTCCTTTGGATCCTCCTCCTCGAAGAAATCTGATCTTTTCGTCTAATCCGCAGACATGGAACAGGAATCGTCCTCAGGAAAATTCAAGAACGATAAATCGGAAAGAAATTCATCATTAGCATTTTCTTGAGATGTTTTCTCAGCAACAGTTGGCTGCACTGGTTCTGCAGTGGCTTCGATTCTTTGCCCTCCTGAAAATCCTGCTGGTTCAAGTGAAAACATATCAAATCCCATGGTAGGTGCATCGAAAAAATTCACTTCTGCTTGACCCTTGCCTTTCATCGAATCATTTGCTTGAGAAACTGAAGAAATTTCACCGACTGCTGTTGCCGCAGTATCATCAATGAGTGGACGTGCAGCCACGTCACTGATAGGTGGATTTCCTACCGAGTCACCAACATGTGAAGTTTCTGGATACTTATAGGAAGGTGAATCTACTGAAGAATGTGCGGTGTCTGAGAATGGTGGTGTCGCGATGATAATCGGCCACTTACTATCAATACTTTTGATTTTACAGTCCAAATCATACAAAACTGCCGCCGAAAAAGTCCCAGTCCAGGTCTTGCGGAGATTAAACATCAATGCTCTCGTCTTACTGTCGACAGCCATGAATACGGAGCTAAAAGTATTCACCAATTGCTCCGCAAACAGATTTATGTACACTGAACTTGCGTTCTTGATCATTGAATCGAGCAAATAGAGTCCTGGAAGTTTCGACTTTGGTGGTACTTTAGTGATATGGCGTTCAAGACCTATGACAAGCTCGTCTGCATAGTGGTTGACGAGTTTCTTTGCTATTGCTGTCAATTCACCGATTTCCCAGGGATCGCTGTCTTTTAGCCACTTTAGACAGGACTGAAACTCCTCGACAATGTCTGGATCTTTCACTAACACCATTCCACTGGGGTATTTTAATTCATTGTTAGAGATAAATTGCAATTTATTGCGGGGTAAATTGAATCCTCTGTGTTTACTTCCAGTTGAACCACTACGGAAAATTCAACAATTTTTTATTATACGAACTATAAATTTTTACAATTTTATGTATTTTATGTTTTTTTATCTTATTTTAAGTCTGGAACGCCAAAGAATGGAATAAGGAAAACAGATAAACTTTTATTTTCGTGCACAAATTCACGACTCAAGGTTTATTATCATTTTGTGACTTCTTCATTATAACTATAAGGTTGAGGCCGATTTAGTGCGAATTATTAGGTGTATAACTTAATTTTGGTCTTTTTTGTCAAAAAAAAATTTATATTATAAAATATATAAATACTAGATCAATCATCGAAATATCGTCCATCGCTTTTGATGACCTTGCGCCATCCATCGGGCAACATACGAATGCCATCGCGAAAAAAACTTGCAGGCTTTGAGGCGATGAAGTCATCGACGAATTTTCGTATATTGTCCAGAGTTTGGAAGCGGCTTTCCTCCAAGGCATGGACTGGAATAGATGGTAATCGGAAGGGGCCAAGTCCGGTGAATAAGCCGCGTGCGGGACAACCTCCCAGCCCAAGCTTAAAATTGTTTTCTGAGTCGCGCGAGCAACACGAGGTCGAGCGTTATCATGGAGCAACATGACTTTCCGGCTCCCTTGCCCAGTAAATGGCCTCTGCTCATCAAGTAACTCGCTCAATTTGTTCAATTGTCAACTGTAGCGTTCTGCAGTATCTGTCTGACCCGTTTCCAAAAGTTCGTAACAGATTATACCCTTCATATCCCACCAGATCCAGAGGAGAACCTTCTTCATGTGAATTTTTTGTTGGGGAGTGGATGCCGATGGTTGTCCGGGATCCACCCATGACTTTTTCCATTTGGGATTAGCAAAAAAAAATATATTTTTCATCTCCCGTCACAATTTTTGACATTTTTTTTTTTTGACACTTGGCAAGCAGCGAAAGACAAGTGCTGATGGGTTGACCGAGGGTGGATTCAGTCAGTTCGTGTGGAAAACCCATCTTCCTACCTTTTGTATTTTTCCCATTGCGTGTAATCGTTTAGAGACTGCTGCTTGAGTAACTCCTAGCTGAGCTGCAAACGCTTTTTGGGTTTGTTGAGTCTTTGTCGAGTAATTCTTGCAATTCAGCATCTTCAAATTTCAGAGGCTGTCCAGGACGCTCCCGATCACTGAGATCGAAATCACTTTCTTTAAAGCCTCTATACTAATATTTACACGTATTATAAGACACAATATCCTTTCCGAGAGTAGAACAAATCGATTCGTGGGCTACAGTTGCATTTTTTCCTTGTTGGAACTCGTACATACTATCGTATATACTACTCTTTTGTGAAGTTATGCAGCTCTTCCAGACATAACATATATCGTATTAAAAACTGTAAGGTTCACTCTTCAATATCGGAAACGGGCGCGTGAATATGTAAATTTTAAATAAGATAACCCACTCAATGAAAAAAAAGCTCAAGATTAAGTTAACCTAATAAAATGATCGTTATGTTGATGAATCAAAATAAGGAAGATTTTCGAAGACTGTGATTGGTTGTAATTGTTCCACCAATTGTGATTTATCAAAGAGGTCTCAGGAGAGGGGCATCAGGCTCCTATCTTACTTTTCAAGGCCATTGGAGAGGAAAGAGAAGAAGGGACGTCTGCGATAATAATGAAGCGGGGGTGTTCCATGCTCTTTCAATCAGGTTTTTTTTTATTCCGATGAAAATTGAATATGATGTAGAAGCGTTCCAAGTATGCCTTGAAATGCTATTAAAAAAATGCTTCGAAAGTTATGCGAAATAAAAAATTTTAGATTGGACCAGGTAAGTGATTTTAAACAAGCAGGGGTTTGAGTCTTTTTGGTGGAAGCCATCTGACTGTTTCTTTATGTGTTATAACTGTTTTGCTTTTTTTCATTTTTGCCAATTCCACTGGTAGTAAGCTTCCGAATGAATCTGTACCAGTTCTATATAAAAATATAGAAACACTGATTCCGTTAAGATTAGATATCAACAGTGTTACAAAAAAAATCCGCCTACACGTATGAAAAAATCGTATAGAAATTTTCTATACGGATCGCGTATAAAAATTCTACAGGATTTCCGTATATGATATTCGGATATTTCTAAACGAATATTTTATATACGAATTATTTCTACACATAAATTTTTACATAAATTTTTGTTTTCATGTCGCAACTTCATACGAAATGTTTCTATACGTAGGTCGTATAGGATCAAACCTATAGAAATCGTGTCGAAATAATTTGTATAAAAAATATCCATATAGAAATATCCGAATATCCTATACGAAAATCCTATAGAGATTCTATAGGCAATCTGTATAGAAAATTTCTATGCGATTTTTTCATTCGTGTGCTGATTCGAAAACAATATCTTTTCCGCTACGGTGGGTGCAAAGTCAGATTTCTCTCCCGCAAAGCGGGATTTTAAGAAAAACATTTTGACTTCAACATTCCACAATAAATTTAAGGAATGACAAAAATGAATGAATCTAGCGGTCATCCTAACATCAACTCGGAGCACATAAAAACCTCTCATTAAACTGCTTCTCTTAAAAATTTTCAATGTCATTACATTTAAAAAAAAATCTCTCTAAACTCAATACCACTTAACATGACAAACACAATACTAAAACAAAAAATGTTTTTCAGAATATTTTGCTTTAAATAGGAGGGAAATAATGAGGAATATGGAAACTTAATAAATTACGCAGATGAGGAGTGGATGTACCACTTGAAACGTCGGCAAATTAGTGGAAATTTATAGTTGATTTTATTTTTCACTTTTAAAATTGATGAAAACCGCGAAATGGCCTGGAGGAATAGGAAATATTTGAATGTTCATACTGGCGATTGGAATATTAATTCTTTTGGTAGTTTTTTCATATTTTCATCATATGTTGAAAATCGATGAGAAAAAAAAATGGAAACTCATTAACAAGCTAATTAGCGATCTACTAAGTAGTACCAATAGCTCTTGCAGCTCTAATTTGTAGAATTTCAGAATATTTCAATAATGACAACCAAACTAAAGGAAAATCCCTCAGAATTTCCGAAAATTCAATTCACAACTCGAATAGCTCTACCTCATTTCAAAAATTTCGTCGAAAACAATGAAAAAACCTGTTCAGATGTAAGAATAACTGTTATATATGGATTAATTTTCATGGCTATATGGTTTTCTCCACTTCTAAGTGATGATTACTTTTCTCACTGGCAAAGTATTAATTTTGCCAATTTCTTCGCGGCCGTTCCAGTACCTTCCATCAAGTAGAGATTGCTGTTACCCACAGTAGGACAACTGCCATAATTCTCAAATATCTCTGAACGATATCACCATGAGACAGAAAATACCCATCACAATCACTTAGGGGAGGTTGGGGAAAAACGGACACTTTTGTTTTTTTTTAAATGTTAATGAAGGGTTGAATGTTGATAAAATTCAATGAATTTCTCAATACAAAGAACAATTCTTTCCCTTTGTGACGAGTCCAAACTGAGCTCAATTGGTCAATTTGTTTCCGAGTTATGAATATTAAAAGAAAAGTCTAAAGTGTCCGTTTTACCCCACCCTCCCCTACAATATAATAGAAAATGATTATGCTAAAAGTTGTAATTAATAAGTAAAAACATAAGGACTCTTTCTTATCCTCTCCATTATATCCACTCCCTAAGATGGAGACACTATAGGTATTCCCCCCACTGAATAAATCACTTACTTTCACCGAGTGCACGTCCCATCTTCTCCATCCACCATACCTTGTGGCGGTATTTCCTGAAGTTAGATCAAAAGAATTTTCGTCTGGAGTTGTTGAGTGATGTGTTGTCCAGTGGCCTTAACATTTCCAAAACCCACCCGACCGCCCCTCATTCTCCCCAATACCCCAAAGAAACCTCTCATTATCAACAGTAAAGCAATGCATTAACCAGAGGAATGTTGTCACTGAACTATAATTCCCTCTATTTAAAGTGATCACGTCAGGTTGTAGGTACTTTTCAGGAATGAGTTAAATCTGGATTGTGCCCATTCTCTTGATTTAAATAACGAGTGTAAAATTGGAGTGGAGTGATTGTGATTTTCAACGTGAAAAAATGGGCTTTTCTACAAGCCTCCAGGGGCAGGCATCGCACGAGGCCCTGCTGGGTAGGCAGGACGCGGAAATTAAACTCCTTGAGACTATGAGAAGGTGTCTGACAACTAAAGTCAAGTCAGATCGTGAGTATGCCTCGACAATATCATCACTCAGTATTCAGGGTAAAAAACTTGAACGCTGTGATGACCTCGTTGGCAGCCTGATCACTCAGGTAGTTATTCCATTGCCTTGTTCGTAACATCTTCCAGGAATTTTTACAACTTCCTGTTTGAAGAAGAATCACGAATTGTTTTTGCAGAGCTGGAGAGACATTATGGACTCTATTGATCAGACTGCCAAATTGATTAAGCAACAGGCGGATTCTATGGAGAACGTTGTTGTTGAACATATTAATAATCTACATTCGGAGAGGAGACGAGCCAGGAAACTGTACCAGGAGGAGCAGACCTGGCTCACTAATCAGTTTCAGCAGGTAAATTATTGGGGAGAATGATATCAGGGTGAAAGGGTGCAATCTAAGTTAACTTGTGGATTATCCATACAAATAATGTCTCTTGGGAATTTCTCGTTACGAAGATAATTCATCCATTAAGAAAGACAAGAAATCTTTCTTTATGATTGTATTTTGAGACAGGATTCATAACATTTTCCACAAAAAAGTCATCAATTTCCTGTAATTTCAGTCAAAAATGATTTTCAAATGAACTAACATAAATTTTTATGCCATCAGTTGAGTGAAGATGTTGCCAGGAAGAAGACAGAGTACCAAAAGAATCTAGAAATGTACAAACTCGCACGTTCGCGGTTTGAAGAGCACTACGTGAAATGTAAGAGTTCGACTATCAATTTGATTTTGTGAAAATATGAAACAAAAATATAGACTTAAAAAATTTGAGTGAAATTTATGCTTTATATGAATATAGCTGGGAGAGGAGGGAGAAAGTTGGATGACGTGAGAGAGAAATATCAAAAGGCTTGTCGTAAATTACATCTCACTCATAACGAGTATGTGTTACTCATTGGTGCTGTGACAGATTGTGAACAAGATTTGAGGAATTGCTACCTGCCGAGTCTTCTTCGCAGGCAACAGTCTATTCATCAGGAGTTCATCGTTGCTTGGTAAGAGTTACAGATAGGTTTTTGGCCAATAACTCTAATGTGTGTGTATTTTTTTAACATGCTAATGAAGTGATGAAAGAGGTCAGTCACAGAAGAAATATCGATGAAATCATGAATAAGTGAAAGGTTTCTCGGGGTTTAACTGAAATTTAAATGAAATTTAAATGATTTTGTTAGGAAAAAAATCCTTCAAGACACCGTGAAATACTCCCACTTTGCTTCTGAGAAATTTATAGAGATTCAAGCACAGATGAAAGCTGCTGCTGATTCTGTTAATCCTCTCGACGAGTACAAGGATTTTATTGGAAAACATCGGTAAGTTGACGGTTTAATAATTCTAATGATTAAAAAATTATGGAAAAATCTCCTAATTACTTTACATGAAATCGTCATCAATTTTTTTATTGGAGAATTAATCAATTTGGGGTTAACTGGATGGAAATCGCAATCCCAGTAGCGAGATGATAATGAAAATACTTCAAAATTATAAAGAGATGCGGCTAGTGGAGAGAATTTTCCATCTATCGAATGTTACATACAATGCGATGTTCAGTTCCTATAGTGAAATTTCCTATTTTTCCGTTTGTAAAATTGGAAAGTAGTAAATTCATTGAAATTTTCAATCTGGGACAGAAAATCATGAATAACTTGATCTCAACTCTAAATAAAGATTGAATGAATTCCTTGCAGGGCATCAATCATCGACATAATCATCTTTTTTAATTACAGTTAAATTTTGAATAAGTCAATTGTTAATATTACTCACCAATTTTTTGATTATTAAATTAAGGCCCGGGTGTATTATCTTTCGAATGTTATCTGGATTTTTTTTATCTTTCGTAATCCAAAATTGTCAATTGAGTGGTACATCATGTAGAAATTCCCAAAAATTATGATAGAATGATAACAAAAAATAGAAACAATTCTGAACTTTTTAAAAGAGCGTTTTTAATTGAGATTCAGAATGAGTTAAAAAAAGTGGAAATTACAAATATCTGATTCGCTGTGGCAAATTATCTATTAGCTGTCATTTTCCGTGGTGGATAACAAAACACTAACTCCTCATGAGAAGTGACAGCTAGGTATCTCAATTTTCAAAACAGTGGTATGTAGTCATCTGCCATTTTTATGTGATAAAAGTGTGATTAAAAAATTCTCCAAAATATTACAACTTTTTTCAAAGAGCCCTTTCCGTAATAAATGTCTCTGTGCAGTGTGGGAAAAGATTTACGAAATCAGTCTTCCCCCTGCATGATATTGGGTGACAGGCCGCCATTTGTCACCGTAAATCAGATACATTTTTCAATTTCTTGTTATTCAACTTATTCTGAATATAAATTAAAAATGCACTTTAAAAAAATTAAGAATTTTTTCTACTTTTTTTGATTATTCATTCATAATTTTTCAAAACTTCTGCATGATGCAGGACTTAATTGACAATTTCAGATGACGAAAGATGAAAAAAAAAATCGAGATAACGTTCGAAAGATAGTACACCCGGGCCTTAACCATCAATTTAAATATTCAAATTCCAAATTATTTTATCAACCAATAATTGAGAAATTTAAATTACCAATTATTATATTATTTTTCAAATTCCAATGAAGATAAGTAAAAACTTAATAATTGTAAGGTGCAACTTCTCATAATATTACTAAAGTAATGATTGATGCCGATCTATGCAGTGCTTCAATTCTCTGAGAAACATGGTCAATCTGAAGGCTGCAAATATTACTCTTTTTCATTCATCATACATCCACGTAGACAACAATTGATTCGTCAGAAAAATATCAAGAAAACTTCGTGAAAGCAAATTATCCATGAAAAGATTTCTGCTGTTTCTTCATAGCAACAATTATACCGAGATGCGTGAACAATCATGACAAGCATATAATTGTTGATTATTGTGCACTTTTCTCGGATACAAGTGGCTGTAGAAAAAAACGTCAATGTGGGTTTTCAGCAGCTGACATAATTTGTATGGAATAATGTTTATTCAATTGAAAATTTTGCAGTTTTTCTGTGTCTTTTCTTAATAGAAAATGCTCAATAAAAACTATTTCATAGAAACAATTGATAGAACTTTATCTTTCTATACAACTTCTCAACATAAATTTTTCAAGTTTGGTCCACTCAAGTTCTTCTTTCTTTCTAAAAAAAAATCAAATCAACAGACTTTGAAAATTTAACAGAGGAATTTCGACGGAATATATGTCAATAGAGTAAACTGGAAAGACAAATCAAATTCTATTGTTTTTGTGGATAATATATCAGTAGCGAAGTGGTAGCAGGAGATAAGTCAATTTGGACTATTGACCAGTTTTCAATCAATATCTCGAAATCTAAGGGAGATAACAAAATTTTGGTTATAACCTTTTTTGTGGAGCCGATTGAGTGCTACAACAAATATAATTACAAAAATTTCGCTATCTCTCATAGATTCGGAAATATTCCTCAAAAACTCAACTGGGAGATAAGCCGACTTATCTCCGTTTACCACTTCACTGTTGATATATTCTATTGAACAGTTCTATTGAACTGTGAAGCGCGCAATTAAGTTGCTGAATTTGCCAATAGAATCAGTGAAAAACTAATAGAGTTTTCAGTTATAGTACCTTCAAAATTATCGGAATATTTCCCGATAGCTTCATTCCTAACGAATGAAGGTGTCAAGTTTTACAGGCTAAAAACCCCGGACTGTAAAGCACAGGATTGAGGAAAATATTTCGATTAATTTTAAAGGTCAAACGGTATTTGGAGGATTATTTTCCACCTGGAATCACGGCCAAACGGAGCGGAGTATTCGAGGAAATAGTATTTTTCATCACGCTGTGACGAAAAGTGAACTTCACATTGTGATGAAAAATATTGTTCGTAACTCGTGAAAAAATGTTTTTTAGCTCGTTACGAAATATACTATTTCCGGCCTGTTGCGATGGGGTTTTTTACTCGGGTGGCGTTGGCCTCCGAGTCGTAGGCGAGGACTGGCCAACCACACGAGTAAAAAAACCCCATCGCAACAGCCCAGGAACAATATTTTTCTGTAGTGATTTTCAAGTTTTCGAGTTTGAGAAGTATGTAATACCAATTCCCAGACAAGAAATCGTGAGAAGCAGTACAGAAAAAATATTTGATTGTGGTCACGAACAAACTAGCAGCTACTATAAAAGTTCCAGATCCAATATCCGAAAACAATCTGTAACAAATCGACCACAATCACTCGAATATTTAGCTGTGATCAGCCAGAACCCAGAGTCGGAAAATAATCAATAGCATTTCAATAGAATTTTCTTGCAAATGCGCTACATCATTCTGTGATTTTTTTTCGTATACATTTAACATCAATTTTAAATACTGATGATGAAACAATATTAAGGACTCGACCGGCGTCACCTCTTCGCCTCTCATTCGATGAGAATTTAGTGGACAATACGTCTGGCAAGCTACTACCAAACAAATTGACCGTGGATAATCTAACGATTGATTGGCTACGTGGTCGTTTGACTGAGCTCGAGAGTTCCTTGAAGGCAGCGCAGCAGAATCGCCAGAGTATACAGCCAACCGAAAATAACTCTGATCCCAGGTGAATTATGTCGTTTTATTTTCCTCTCAACCTTTCCAACTGTTTTCCTCCTATCTCCTAGAGTAATCATTGAGTAATTTTGTCATAGTCATAATTATGAGCAAACTAACGAGCGTATCTTAATTGTCAGCAAGAAGACGCCACTAGATTATTCTAGAGAGAGAGAAGAGCTGAGATTACGTTGCCAGGAGAAGAAAATATCACGACAGGCGGAAATGATTCGTGGGGCTTTGAATGAATTGGGGTGCGAGGAATTACCGTCTGGATGTGATCTGTCCATGGAGGGATCTTTCACAGAACCCTCAACACAACCGAAAGTAAGAGAAAAATCTTGAATCAATTCTGCAATGAAATTGGGGCATGTAAACGGTCGAATTCGAGTTTCTTATCAATTTTATACAGGGTGTCCCAAAATGAAATGTTATCTTCACGAGGGTAGTTCGGGGGGCTCATTTGGAGAGGAAAACTCCATTAACATTTTTCTCTTCGACTCTTTGTTTGAGGGTTATCAAATAAAAAGGGACCGCCAATCAAATGTTTTTTCCTGTTAGAGAAATCATGCCGTCTTCTCCATTCAATGCGGTCGGGCCAAGGCATTGTATGTCCTATCGATTCCAATCAATCTCATCCCTTGATATCGAATGAGAGAGAAAATATGGATTTTTTTACGTGGACTTCGATTTTCAGCCGCATCGCGTGTTGGACCCAAATCGCTCCTACGTCACGTTGAATTTTGTCACAGTTTTTCTCATCCCGTTTTGGCAATATAGGAACAAAATACATAATGATCTTTTCGTGAGAAGACCCGCTAAACCGCGATTCTAACCTCGCTTCGCTCGGTTTGATCGCGGTTTACGGGCCTTCTGACGAAAAATTGCATTCATCACACGGTCCAAAAGTATTTTCTGACGAATGTGGCTTTGTAGGCCGAGCCGAAGGCGAGTCTCCTATAATCACATTCGTCAGAAAATACTTTTGGACCGTGTGATGAATGCAATTTTTCGTCAGAAGGCCCGTAAACCGCGATCAAACCGAGCGAAGCGAGGTTAGAATCGCGGTTTACCGGGTCTTCTCACGAAAAATGTTATTAGAGTTTTCATCTCCAAATGAGCGCCCCGAACTACTCTCACGAGGATGACATTTCATTTCAGGACACCCTGCATACATTTCGAGAAATAGTGATTTCAGATTGATGTCGAAATTTTTTTTATTGCAGTTGAGAAAATTTTCTAAAAATAATAATTCTTTGAATTTTTTCCTGCAATCGTGTATTATGGAAAAATGTGTCATGAATTGAATTACGTGAAGTTGACGTTTTTGTCCATTGATGCTAGAACAAGAAGTCAAAAAACTCTTTTGTAGTTAGCGCATCCTCAAGAAATAATCCCTTATGATATTTTTTACTTCCGAATGGAAGCATTGTATTCGTCAAATCCGAAATTTCCTATGTTTTGTGTCAGGATAACTAATTTTGGCCTCAGGAGTTCGAATATGCTATTTTTGGACCATGTCCGGATCTATAAATGTCTGTCTATGTGTATGGGACCGATCGGTTTTCGACGATAACTGAAAAATATTTGTTTGAATGAATCCAATTGTGATTGGAAATATACTTCCCAATACCATCTTAACAAAGTTCGATCATGGGATTGATTGCATCATCTGTTATTGAAAAAATTTATTTTTAAACCAACATTCGGGAAAAGGCAAATAATTTTAACGTTGGGACACTGTTGAATTCAACGAATTATTGAAAATACATCGGCATAGAAATTCCATTCGGAAGCAAACTGCAGATTTATTAGCAACAATATATTGGCCATGTTATGACGAAAGTAATTTCCCACTTGTTTCGAAATTATCCATCATTGTTCCCTTGATTGCTACCACTTCATTGCAGAATTCAAACGTCATCACTCATATGAAATAATAATTTCTACGTTCTCATAGACTTCTCTGACATTGAAAAAATTTCAGAAGAATATAGGTCCAGATAATGGGTTATTTACACTGAGGCGAAATCAACACCTCATGACCATGATTAAAAAATCACCACTCAAATATCTCCCTTCAGTTAATGGTACGAATAATATTGCAAAGCCACACAGTGCTGGATCTTCACCAAAGCCAATTCGCGTAACTCCGTCTCGTCATACAGTATGTTATCGTTTACGCGTTCGTGTGGAAATTTACTTGAATTTATCTGTCTCTATTCTTTCTCTAAACAATAATTTTCCTTCCGTTATATCCTTCCACTAACGTTTTGTTTTTCTCTCCTAGTGTTGAACCCTCAATGTTTTGACATTGATGAATGAGATGTGTTGTGCTCAATGTATCGCGTTGGTCATAAAACCAGTCCTGAGGTAGTAAAATCGGAGAATAGTCAATTCAGTAAAATTATTATTTGCCTCACGAAATGAGGACTCTGACCAAATATTTCCTTTTTACCACTTCATTACTGAAATTCTTGCCAGTAAATTTCTGCCAATCATCTGAGAAACGCATGATTGCAGGATAAAACATAAAGACCTTTTCGAAAGCTGATGAAATCCCCCACAAAAAGTCTCTTGATAATTTCCCCTAAAATCCTTCATCGCTGCGATAATTCCAGAAATACTCATTTGTTATTTATGAACTCAACTACCACTCGTACTATAGCTATTCTAACGCATAAAAATGCTGGCAGACGTAGCAATTCACCGGCACTGATGACAGACCGTTACCCACAACCCATGTTTACCACCCAAACATGAGTTTTTTTAATCCGCACGTCATGACTATTGTAACCATTCATCATTCCCTCATCCGTATCATCATCTCATCATTACTTATTGTATTGTAGGTGCCCAGTGGATTGAATAACTCCTCCAACAATGAGAAGAGCAGTGGAGGTTTGATCGAGGAGGAATGGTTCCATGGAGTATTACCCAGAGAAGAAGTAGTTCGATTGTTGGTGGTCGAAGGTGACTTCTTAGTGAGAAAAACCACCCGCAATGACGAGTGTCAAATTGTTCTATCTGTATGTTGGGACGGTCACAAGCATTTTATTGTTCAAACAACATCGGAGGGTCATTATCGTTTCGAGGGTCCGACATTTCCCTCAATTCCCGAATTAATAAGACACCAGTGGAAATCTGGCCTGCCAGTCACTAGTCGATCTGGGGCAGTATTAAAGACTCCAATTCTGAGAGAGCGGTGGGAGTTGAATAACGACGATGTTATTCTACAGGAGAAAATAGGACGTGGGAATTTCGGAGACGTTTATAAAGCGAAATTACGCTCGTGTCAGACGGAAGTAGCTGTAAAAACGTGTAAAGTTACGCTGCCTGATGAGCAGAAGAGAAAATTTTTGCAAGAGGGACGAATACTTAAGCAATACGATCATCCAAACATTGTTAAACTCATTGGTATTTGTGTGCAAAAACAGCCTATTATGATTGTCATGGAACTAGTAGCTGGGGGCTCTCTCTTAACGTATTTGCGGAAGAATGCTTCGACGATTGGCCAGAGGGAACAGTTTCGTATGTGCAAAGATGCAGCCGCCGGAATGAGATATTTAGAGTCGAAGTATTGCATTCATAGGGATTTAGCTGCCCGCAATTGTCTCGTTGGCAATGAATCGATTGTCAAGATCTCAGATTTTGGAATGTCTAGGGAAGAGGAGGAGTACATTGTCTCAGATGGAATGAAGCAAATTCCTATCAAATGGACTGCACCTGAAGCTCTTAATTTTGGTACATGATATTTTTGTATTCTGAAAATTTAATCGATTGAAAATCGGTGAGGGCTTTACTAATGCATTTTTGTATGTGCAGGCAAATACACTTCATTATGTGATGTTTGGAGTTATGGAGTTCTAATGTGGGAGATATTCTCAAAAGGAGGAAATCCTTACAGTGGAATGTCTAATTCACAAGCTAGAGAAAAAATTGATGCTGGTAATTATTGTTTCCATTAATAATTCATTAGTGAAGTGGTTAAACAATTTAAGTTGACACATTTATTTAACCATGGAACTATTGCGGTAGTTAGTGACTTCAGGCGAAAAAGGTCTCTTGACATTTTCACATGAAATCACCTATCGACGAGATAATTGTATGATTGACATAATTGTTACATTCATCGCAATCACATTCATATGATTTTCAAATTGATAGGATATCGATTGCCAGCGCCTGACAACACGCCCGACGAGGTCTATAAACTAATGCTAAGATGCTGGGATTACGAGCCCGACAAAAGGCCACATTTCGAACAAATTTACAACATAATTAATGCCCTGTGTCAGTCGCACGTTTGAATAAATTAACAACAAGATTGCTCGTCTCAGTAATTCTTTTCGCGTCCCCGTTAGCGACAAGGGAATTAGAACATCAAGACTCATTGGAATTCCAAATTCATGTAGGTAGAAGTAAAAAAACTAGGATTGTAATTCCTTATAGTGTTTGTAACATTCGACGAACGTTAGAATTAGGTCAGGTATTTGCACGTCTGATGGAGATTTCAGTGTTCTCAGTATCGGCGAATATAACTAGTACTTGTATTACGCTTCTGAGCGGTTCTGCTCATCGATATTTTTGATACAGATTTGTGATGTAACTCTAGAAATGTGCACTCGAGTATTGACCCGAATCATCAATTCGATTTGTACAGAATTTGTATTTATTGTTAATTATTAATTTAATGACGCCGTTTATTATTATATATTCATGAGAAGGTTTGTTTATTTAAACCGTTTAATTTGTTCAAGACGCTCATTGTAAAACATTCAGGATGTCATTATTGTCAAATTTCTGGAGCATATTATTTTATTTTCGCAATAGCAATTTATGTCAGATCACTTTCTGCGACTAAGTTTTTATACAGATGATTTATTTTATCAACGTTGTCTAGATTACGAATTTATTGATTATCTCTCATGTTACGAAAATTATGTTCTGCTGTTTGGAAGCTGATCTCCGGCTTATCTCCTCCTTTTTGTTGAATCTGCGCTGTGCAATACGTTATTTACTTACATACAGATGTTTGCATTTCAATATAAAAACGAGTGTAACGATTTATTTCGTTCTGAATATAATATGATTAAAGTCTTGTTTTACTGCATAGAAAAATTAATTCCAATCGTTCTTTAAGATGTTTTTATTTTCCTCTTTTCTTTTATTATAAATAAAGTTTTATCAACTCGTCGCTCACTGCTGATGGTGTCATGATCCCAAGGTCGGTGAAGAGGAGATTTATGTATTGGGGCGGAGTGTAGTCGACCAGTGGATGCTCGTTTTGCAAGTTTTTCTCTCGGGTACTTGTTGTGTACTGAAATATTTCAAACATAATTGTGAATCGACATGATACATCATAATTCATTGATTCAAAGTTGAGTATAGAACGGACAAGTACATCATTTTACAAAAATTCTTGAAACTAAGGCATGTAGAAGGCATACTTTAAGGATATCCAAGTATCTTTTACAGTTTGTACAGACCATACTATAGATTCGAACATTTTCAATCGTCAAATTTTTCAATTCAATTGCGTGAGAAAAATTTAAAGAAGATCATGAATATTGAGCGTCATTAAAATTACATATTGCACGGAATTATGATTTTTTTAAACATTCGTTGTTTATAAATAAATAATTGTAATTGTTTAAACTTTCGGAAACCCTTTTTAGGCATGAAATCGATTTCTGGGAAAATTCTGAATATGTATAAATTTATTACGATTCCGAACAATGATTTTTACACTGAAAAATTGATTATTTATAAATTATGTATAGAAAATGCTCGTAATTTTTTAAAATTGCTATTTATAAATTATTTCATCAATCTTCCTCAAAAAGTAAACGTTCTAATTTTTTTCAGATTTTTAAAAAGTTTTCTAACGATTCAATATCGAGATTCAAATTCAGACCAGCAAAGTTTAAATAATAAAATCATTGTAAATAAAGAAAAGGGAGATTCTGCCCAAATTTCAAATTTATATCTCAACTTTGCACAAGTTAAATTACAAAGTTTTTTTTATGAAAAAACAAAAAAAATGGGAATATCTCGAAAACTTTGTATGAATGGATGTATATGTTTTGACTGATTTAGATAGAAGGCTTCGAAACGAATATTTTGAAAACAAAAAAATCGAAATCGGTCCTCTCGTTTTGAAGATATTGCGGAAAACGATTTAAAAACGAATCCCTTTTTCTCAAAGACTATTAGATCGATGGGGCTGAAATTTTGTACAGAGTTATTGCTCATTAAGACCTATAATCTAACAAAATTTCACATGTTTTAGAATTACTCTAGCCACTTAATTAGTCAATTTTGTAAAAATTTGTCACTGGTAAGGTGACGGTGGACATGCTCACATACAGACATGGTTGCCGAACTTCATATTTTTGAGTTTCAGACCATTCTACATCATTTCCAATCAAAATTAGAGAATGTCAAAATTGGATGATTACAGTGCTTCTTTTCGGAAGCAAAAATGATTAACATTTTGCCTCAGTTTTGATGATCAAATTTTGACGAAAACTTCCTGAGATCATGCTAATTAATCTATAGAAAATTTTTCAATTAATCATTTGAACTCACTTTGAACTCGTCTGGAAGATCAATTTCATTGAGAGGGTATATCCTGGAGAATTTGAAACTCTCAGTCAATACATAGAAAGGCTTTTTGATTTCTTTAGCACACATTGCTAGAGTGTACGTTCCGACCTGAAACAGAATACGTTTCCAGATTTTTTCTTGTTGAATAATAACAATTAATTATTGGAGTTATTGGAATAAAACCGTTTGCGCTAAACATCTCAACTTCAGATGAGCTTTTGAAAGATAACTAAATAGTTGATTTTAATTGCACTGTTTCATCATACGATTATGCATTCATCTCAGGAGTGGGGAATTTTAGGATATGATGTCAAGAGAGACGTCAAATCCATCCAATATTTTACCAGATGTTACTGGTGAAATATGAAATTTTCTGCGAAGACTATCTCTTATGCATTTCTGATCAAATCACTCATTCCTGAGAGGATGTCTTAATTACATCTTCCAGTTGTAAAGTGCCAACTCAAACTGTTTTACAGAAATCTGCGGGCGAATTCATTGCATACTGACTTTATTTATGACTCCACCACTCTCAGCGACACCTTCTGCACCCACCATCACCATATCCACTTGTTCCATGACGTAGCCCACAGCAGAGTCGAGAATTAGGATGCAGGAGACTCCCAACTCTGTTAAGTTTGCATACATCTCTTGTCTGTACGAGAAAAAATCATTTATAAAAGAAAAAGTTGTTATCGAACTTTAGGGAGAGTCAATTATGAATGGGGTGCTTACCCACTGTTATCTGGGGCCGAATACGTTACGTAGACCTGGAATATTTTGTGATTCGCAGCTGCTTCTTTCATTGCATGGAGAACAACTCGAGATTTCGAGTGTGTCAAAATTTTCTAAAAAGAAATTAAAAAATAAGGAAATATGGAAATCAATTCTCACGACTCTTTTAGTCATGTGATGATTCCAACAGTACATGGTACGATGCCAAGAATACAAAAAAAACTCGAAAAAAAACTCAGACTTGAAATTTTTACATTTTGAATCCATCCATAGAATTGCAAATGACAGGAGAAAGCTGTTGACGAGATAATCCCACAATAATTTTTAGGAGTCAACTGCAACTCTTATGAAAAAATACAGTTTTTCCACAAAAAAAATGCTTCAAACTTTGTAAACAATCACTTTTTAACATTATATGAATGTGTTGTAAAACGTATTGTCTGAATTTTAATTAATTAATTGAAAATTATTCGTAACAAATTAAAATTCTTCTTTGTGATAGAAAGAATTGTGATCTCCTCGAGGTCACGTCAACAATTTCCAACACTAAAAAGATCATTGCATTTCAATTTTTGGAGGAAAGGAACCCCACCGTAATCGAATTTCTCTGTAGATTTTCCCATTATACTTACACAACCATCGGTTATAAAATTAGCAGCAACTTTAGCGACTTTTCCTCGAGATGCCACCAATTTTTCATAGAACACTTTGCCCCGATGCAACATAATTCCTTTACATTCTGCAAAAGACTGTAAAAATAAATCATTTCTAAGAATTAATTTCCTCAAACTTACGAGATATAATGACAGGAAAAGAGTCGATAGAATTCTGGCGTCATTACCGGCGTGTCAAGAGTAGCCAATGTGATGAATCTAAGGAAAAGTTCAGCTCCTGAGGCAATTGATGTCACTGGGTAGTCCATGGATCTCATTGCATCTATCGCCTCTTGTAGGCGATATCGTAATTCTTGAACAGTTTCAGCTATGGATAAATGTAAAAAATTATTTTAATCATGGTAATTGTTAACACCTCAAAAAAATATCTCAATAGAATAATTTGTATAAAAAAATCAAATTCTATTGATTCGATCTATGAATAGGGAAAGGGGGGGGGGGGTAAAGTAGACTCCGTAAGGAAAAAAACGTGCTGCAACAATTTTTGTCTTCTGAAAAGAGTAGACTTATTCCCAGAAACTATCATCCAAATCCGCACGACGCGTCATCAAAATAGAAATAATCGGTTCATTGCGGGTAAAATGGACTCCCGATATTTTTCAATTTTTTTCGTTTTGCGAGACATCAAATTATGAGTCGAATTTTTTGGTGGAGTTTAATTGTCGCTGTCCAAATAATGACTCAGACTGAGCCCGGCAGTCACAAGGTTCAAATGGAAAAGTAGAGGGATAAATCTGTAACGAAGTGGTAAACTAGGATAAGTGCAAAAATGGAACTTTTTCAGGAAAATTAAAAAATTTGACCGCGTTTGAGAGACCTTTCAATTCAAGCAATAAATAAATTGTCAAAAAAATTACACTTATCCTAGTTTACCACTTCACCACTGAAATATAACAAGGATTTAATGGGAAGTTCAAAATAATTAGTGGAGGCAAATGATCAGAAAAATTATACGGAATAGGGAAGCAACAGTATCAAAAGGTTCAAATTGTAGGAGAGAGCAAAGAGATCTCAAACGTCAACGTGTGGTTAAAAAAAATAGCAATCAGAAAAACTCTTTTCACCCTTAACCCTATACGTTTCCAAGGATTCTTTACACTCTGAGTTGATTTGACCCTCAACTCTAAACGTTCTTGAAGGCCGTTGACCTCCAAGATCATTTGGTAGAACAGTTAGCAATAATCGTTTGTCTTCGAAGTTTATTTTGCTTCGCAGTTTCATTTTATTTCGCTCAACATTGAAAAATATTTTTTTGATAAAAAAAATGAAAAAAAAAAGAAGATGGGGGTCCACTTCCCCCCCCCCCTGCCCCTAAAGATAAATTTAAATTTCTTAAAAAAAATTAAAGTATATAGGATACCCGTACGCTACCTAAGTCGTCGAGCGTAGTGAGGCAAAATGAATTTTATATACCCGAAAAAAATTATTCATCATTGATAATGCCTTACGTGAATCCTGACTTTGACGAAAGTAAAAAATTAATCCATCATATTCTCCTTACGATTGTTGTCTTAAACAAAAGTTGCTCGTTTGACTAGACCATCCTGTAGATTCAGGGTATTCAAAAATATAAATTATTCATCACAAAAAGTTGACACGGGCGATAATTTTCGTATTAGGCATAAAGTTTTTATTCATTTTTTTCTATTCTTTTTAGATTTTTCCTACATTTTAATTTTAAGAAGTCGTATAGAGAGATCAAATTCGATTATTTTCTTTATTATAAAATATTTTCTTTGGAAATTATATTTTCTATTACAAAACACGTACAGAAAAACTACAGAATTGTTCAATAGAAAGTCAATCAAGTGTTCCAGTCAATGCTCTAGGTCTAGGAAAATATGTAAAGAAAAATTTATCTATTATATTTTACCCCTGATTTGGATTTTAAGCTCAAAATATGAACTGAAAAATGAAATAATTATGACTTACACTGAGAAAGCTCCAAAATCTTCAATAAGGTTCGAATCGCCGCCATACCAGCAGATACATCCTTCTCATTTTTGATAATGTGGTCAAAATATTGACAAATCTCTAAAGCCAAAATAAACATTGGTTTGATGAATTGATGATTTTTTGATATATATAAATAATTCGTTAAGATGAACATATTTATGCATATATCTCAACATTTCTCATCATCAAAGGGGAACTTTTATCAACTCCTTGCCAGTACATGAACATATAAGCATATGAACAAATTGAGACGTACCTCGTCGCTCCATTGCAATTTTTTTCTACCCACTATAACAAATCAATTAAAGTTATTCAATTACGCCGGAGATTACATCAACCCTCTGTTGCTCATATCGCCCCTATGTCAGAAGTGTAAACATTAGTTGAGGTTAGGAAGTAAGAACGTGCGACGCGGGGGATCACGTTAGGACTGGCGAAATTATTCCACCGAAATGAGTGGTGGGGGAATGGGAGTACTACACTTTCTGGTGGAACAATTTCGTCAGTCCTACTCATGGTGACATTGTCGAATACCGGTAATGTACCTCTGGAGCGTCATAAATTTCAAAAAGTGTCATAAACCTACTCATAAGGAAGGTTCAACTTAAACATCACGACGTTCAAAAGTTAGAGACACGCAGGCCGGATGATCACAAGGATACGGTCACGAGGGTCATGACGCGAGAAGGCCAGACGTTGCAAGAAATATACCTCGCAAGAATTATGCCTCCCAAGAGTCAAAAGTCGCAAGGGTTAAATCACACAGGCAAGGTAATCTGAAGAGTGGAACAACCAGAATGCTCGACCGAGGGACGTAGGCAGCGCAATGACAAGAAGGGTTCAACAATCATGAATACCAAAAAAAGAATCATGAAGGACCATTGGACACACAAAAAAACCTAAACGTAAATTACGTTTAAAAAGTCATCTTTTACGCTTGAAGTTGAAGCATAAATCACGCTCAAAATCGCCGTAAATTACGATTACATAAACGTAATTCGCGACGATTATGAGCGTAATTTACGATTGTAAAGTCGTAAATTACGATTTATAATCGTCGTAAACAATTATAAATATAAATTACGTTTTCATAAACATAATTTACAATTTCGCAATCGTAAATTACGCTCAAAATCGTCGTA
The DNA here is from genome assembly GCF_001412515.2 of Diachasma alloeum. NCBI lineage: Eukaryota > Metazoa > Arthropoda > Insecta > Hymenoptera > Braconidae > Diachasma > Diachasma alloeum. Next base: position 944,399 of record NW_021680423.1, read on the forward strand.
AATGACGATGGTTTTTTCGTATTTTTGATATACGTAATTTACGTTTTGATAGACGTAAAAAACGCTTTGCTTAGGCATAATTTACGTTTTGCTAAATGTAAATTACGTTTTAATAAATGTAAAATACGCCTTGTTCAGGCGTAATTTACGTTTTTATTTTGACCATAGAATACGTTTTTTTAAAGCCTAAATTCCGATTTTCATGACGGAAAAAGGTGACCAGACATCATATTGACGTTAAGTGTAAACTACGTTTATCATAACGTAATTTACGTTTACATTTTTCTGTGCGTAAGGGTCAAATAGAAGAAGTTCGGATAATGCTTCGTGATTGTCCTGCTTGCTTGCCTCTCATTCTTGATCCTCGTGATTTTTAGACTTGCCTCTTCCGCAGGGGAAAGATAAATCAAAAGAAATAATTCGAAGGTGGTCGCCTTTGGCCTTTGTGGTTATTTGATCCTTGAAATTATCCACCCTGACTTTGTTGTTTGGCTCCAGCGTTAGTTTGGTCATTATGAGTTATAGTATGGTTATGACGTTTGATCCTCGCGAGATATGACTGTTGTGATGTTCACCCTCGCTTTACAGCCAACCGCTCGGCATGACCCTTGCGAAGGATGATTCTTGCGACATTTGACCCTTCCGATATAAAAAAAATCACGGTTTTGGTCATGTCAATGACCCTCCCGGCGCCAAATGCGTTTTCGACATGTCAAATAGCTTGAAAATCCCAGTTGTAATTTACCTAGTTTATGACAAGTCAGAAACCACGTAATTTACCTGAGGTAATGTACTTGCCCAACCCTGGACCTACTGTACGGAGTATGGGTGGAGGACAGTGAGCCCCCATTTGACCATTTCCACCATGGACGTGGACCAGGCTAGATTGTCCATATTCCTAGGTCAGTTCTGTATCGGCGACAGGGTTGGGTGTGTAAATTGAATTCCGGAAAAAGTAGACCAAGGGAAATTTTTAAGTTGGGTGGGTTTTAGCACGTTTTGGGTGTTTGGGCTATTTCCTAGTCTATTTTTTCCGCCTACCGTGTAAATTACGTTGGTAACTTACACTTTTTTTTACCCACGCAGTTTGCATAAATTACTTCAACGGTTTTTTTTACATTTTGGATATTACTTCGAAAAGCTTCCAATTTGCGGTTACTAGAATGTTTTATCTCATTTCGACTGACGAAGATACAGTATTGGACGCATAAATATAAAAAATAATATATTATGTCTCGAAGATACAGTATTGGACGCATAAATATAAAAAATAATATATTATGTCTCGAAGACAGATAAACCGCGAATGTTAACTTCACTTTGTTCGGTTAGATGGCGATTCTGGGTACTTGGGGCATAAAATATTATTTTATGTCCCTAGGACCGTAAAACTGCAATTCTGACATCTTTTCCCTCGGTTAAATTGCGGTTCCGTAGCCCAGAGACATAAAATATTGTATGTCACACGGCGATAAAATAATTTTCTGACTCATGTGATTGAAATTCTCGACTCTTCGACTCGGATTATAAAGCCACATTCGTCAGAAAATACTTCCATCGCTTGGTGACATAATGCACTATTACATCACGTGGTATGATTTACGGCATTTTCACACCTCCAAAAGAATAAATTTCACGAGGGCCAAACGTAGCAAAAAACCAAAGTCACAAGTCATCTCCATTATGAGAAAGACAATCCATTATCTGTTGAGCTTTATTGCATTCTCTACTTTATTATTTGGAGCCCCAGAAAAGCCCAATTGAACCTGACAAAACCACTTTGTTCTCAAGAGTTCAAAAAAGCTACCAAAGACATTTGAATTAGTTTTTTCCTGAAGAATGTTGAATGAGACAAGTTAATGTAAAGACAAAAGATGATGACGCAACGAATTCAATAGAGATTAATAAATATAAGGGTCATATACAATAAAGAAGTCCCCATGGTCATGAGGGTCACAAGGGTGACACTGCCTTGATTGAATGCATTTTTGACTGAAAATTCTTTTGTTGCAGATTTTGTTAACTGAATTTTTGCGATCGTTGTTGCAATTTTGTCAGAAAAAAATAAAATTTAATCAAAAAAATTTCCATTAAAATTGAGTTTTGTTGTTTTGATGTTGTAAATATAATCATTGAATTCAAATGTGGGAATGTGAGTGCATGAATTGGTATGTCAAGTATCTATACGAAGCTTTATGGAAATATTCGTATCTTGAAAAACAAAGATTGAAATGCTTATATCCCAAAAACTAATTGAGAGGGAATTTTTTCTTAATTTTTCCCGTATTCTCGGGGGAATAGTATCTTACTAATTCTTGACAGTATCTTACATTGCAAGTACATAAAGTGGGGGGATTTGGGCGAGTGGAGAGCTTGCATAAGCCTACACGACTCTCGATAAAAAAAACATACATAAGCCTATTTCCCCACTTCATGCATGTGTAACGTATACTATTTTTTGACAAAAGCTGTATGAAAAAGTCCTCAAATGTAACCAAGAATGTATCAAATATACCCAGAAAAAAACTTCTTTGAATCAAAAAACCGGACTTATTTGAAAATCATAATTATTCATATGAGAAATTTTTTTTTCATCTGAGGAAAATTGAGTTGTAGTCTATAAAGTATCTATGAAGATTTCATAGGTTTTTTTTTAATCATGAAAGAATTGATTAATTTCCAAAAAAAAAATTAAGACCAGAAAAATTGCACATAAAGACAAAATTTCATTTCCTAAAGTTAGTGGCTAGAAAAGTTTCCTGAAATTGATTTTTAAAAATTGAAAAGTTTCCTGACATTGAATTAAATAAAAATTGATAAATATACTGTTTTGCACTAACCAAGCATGCAGCCTGAGTGACCGTTGTGAACGCTGTGATACGAATTATACACCAACATTAATGCACATTGAACCGTAGACCGATGTTTCTAGTTAGAACAGTCGTTAAAATAAAGACGGCACGTGATTGGTCAGAATCCTTACGACTAGGCTGACCTCCGGTATGTGATATGGCGGCACTGCTATGAGCTCTCAAAATAACGTTAACAAAAGTGTCCTTTTTTTAACAAATTAAAAAAAGCGTACTTTTTTACACAGCTTTTTTTCACAAGTTAAAAAAGGTGGAATTTTTTTAACTACTCTAGAATACACCCAAAAAGACCCACGTTACACACGAAGAGTAGTGAAAAAGAGTGGACTTTTTCATGCATGTGTGTCAAAAAATATATGTCAAAGAGCGGCGCCAAAGGAATCGTAATCAGCCCTCTGGTTAGCCCAGCGCCGCTGGATTAAACCGAGCGCGCTGTTGCTACTCTCGCTCTTACCGCTATGCACGCATTTCAAGTGTGGCAGTGAATGTAGCAACATTGTAGCTCGAACGGTCGACAGGGAGGGTTCACTCGCACCGGGCGGCGCGGCGCCGCTTTTCTGTCCGCCCAACATTCCTTTTTGTTTTTTAGCTAAACAAATTTCCTGAGAAGAAAAGGACAACCTCAGCGCTTAACAAAAGGATTGAACAAGGAATTCTAATTTTTTTTAGAATTTTCAGACGTCGAAAAATACGCTAGAATATAAAAAAACGAAAATAAGTGGCGTCGCCCTCATTGAGCGAGTGATCGAAGGTTGAGGATTAAATATGAAATATCGCTGGTCAAGACTCAAAAAAATATTACCCCAAGTTTCTTGTAATAGTAAATAGTATTAATTAATGGTAATAATAATATACAAGTGTTTTTTCTCTTCTTCTCTGATGTAATAGCATCTCATACTATCATTACTGATCTCTCGTCTCAATGGAAAGTTTTTCTTCAATTAAAGGATAAGTTTTGGGCCATGACACGATTCGGGCATAAATCATTGTTAAGGGGCGCCTGTGCATAAGTTTATAACTGAAAAACCATATCGATATGCAATTTTTAGGCAGGTATTAGGACAGATGCGTAGTCTTCAGTAGTTGATGTTCTTCCTTTTGAAGAATATACATAAACCACCGTGTTGTTATGTAAGGAATTTGCATAAAAAAATACTTCAAACGTGATATCTCAAAACCTATCATATGAGAGACGTCTGTGGAGTGACCGGGTAGTTTCTCGATATTTTCGTCCATCTATTAGTAACAACTGATCCAAGTAATCTGTTTCTGTAATGATCAAATTTTCAAGTATGGAAAAATCGCACAGACATGCTCTATAGCCCATTCAAACCCATCGTGTGTCTATAGAAATAATTTCTATAGCAGCTGAAACTTTTGCAATTTCATGAGCCTCAATTCTGCTCGTTTAGTAATAACATTCATATGTAATTTAGGAAATTTTCCAAGTCCCAATAGTTATAGAAATCATTTCTGCAGACACACTGTGTACAGAAGTTCCGCCAATATAATTATATAGAACATCCCTAGGCTATCTTTTCCTAGTGGAGTGTGGGCCAAATTGAAACAGTCGAAAATGACTGTTTCAAGCAAAAAAAGTTTTTTTTTGTGAATATTTTCTTTTATCAATTTTTGTTTATCAACTTTTTATTATACTTGAGAGTACTAATGAGAATAATAATTTTCTATTCAGTATAATGAAAAAATATTGAGAAGTTTTGACGGGAGAAGATTTTGGTAATAGATTAATTGGAAAGAAAATGAAAGAGCAAAATTCAAAGTCCAGAGGAAGACCCAGAGGGGGAAAAAGGAAAATGTGATACTGAATTTCAATCGAATGAAGAAAAAAAAGTGTAATCGGTCTACTCTAATCAATTAAATTATAAGACGAATACAAAATTATTATTCTCATCAGTTCTCCCAATAATAAAAAAATTTGATAGAAAAAAATTTAACAAAAAATTTTTTTTTTGTTTGAATTGCGTCAAACAGTCATTTTTTGACTGTTTCATTTTCCCCTACTTATTTCATTCAAAGAGCTGCAGTTGTTACAATTTTCAAAATTTCGCAGAACTGTCCTCCGATAGTCGATTTGATCGACCATATTAATAACTGTGTCCAGTTCAACGATGAAGTTGATCGAATGAATAGATTTCCAAATATCGTATTATCAGGAATGTTCATCGTATTTTTTATGCAAATCCCTCAAATGACCTTGTCGATGATGTATATTTTTATATTAGAGAAATAGATTCTCTGTGTGCAAAACCTCCACCAAAAAATTTGAATATTGGGTTATTTGAGGTATACTCTTATGCATACCCATCAAAACTATTCTTTTTCATCTCCCTTGGAGTATCAACTTCCCGTAATACGATGTATACAGAAATATAAGAGTTGATACAACAATATAAGCACGATGTATTTTTGTTTGTTTTGTTTTCCTCACGAGGAATAATTTTAATGGATTTTTAATAAATTACCCCACTTTATAAACTGTTCTTCTTAGTCTCGGCTTATTCACCTATCCTCAATTATTCTATACAACATGTTAGTCGATATTCAAGATAACAACAGCCAAACTCGGAATAAATTACATGGGAAAACATAATTTTTCATTTTTTTTACATTTTCATCATTTTTTGTTTTTTTTTTTACTTTGGCCCAGCTTTTTAAACGCATTCGTACAAATGCCGCAATGTTAGTATACAATTATTGAGTTGCATTAGTTCCTTAAGAATTTGTCATTACGGTTATTATTGTTTATTTATTTATTTAGTCATTTATTTTTTTGTGATTTTTTTTGGATTTTTCGTTATTATGCAAAATACTCTTATGCATCTCAGGTAGTCTGTAAAAGATAACAATCACAAAAAAGCCATAGTATTATAATAATAGTTTTTTTTGTATTATTTCTTTAGTTCTTTTTACCATTTGTTCCTCAGCGATTGTTTGCATAAAATGACAGAGAATGCAGTTTGATGTTTCTTATTGTCCTCCGAATGTCTCTTCACCCTCTTGAAATATTATTCCATACAGAAAAACCAGATATATGAATAATATATATCTTCTCGTTAGCACGAATTATCGTTTTTTTTTGTTTTTCTTCTGTATTTTATTTAAATTCTAAAATACACATCAATGTGACTTGCGCGCTTGTTATTTCTCATGTTTTTTAATTTTTGTTTAAATGCATTCCTTTTTTCTTATGTTTCATCGCCTTCACGGCATATATTTGTTACAATGGAGATAATGAAAACTGATGAATTATTGTAGATGTATCAACTGTATTTTTTAATCATTTTTTGTGAGTTTGTTACGTCACGAAAATACACGGTGACTTTTATTACATTTTACGTTTAACTGATCTTTATTTTTTTTTCTTTCATCGAAAAGGTAAGTCTTCTCAAGGAAAATGTGTCTTCATTATTTCTTCATCGATTCTTCCCCTCCTTCACTCTGTTCAGTTTCTGCTCTTTTGTTTTTCATTAAAAGTTTATATCGTTATTTGTATAATTATTATCGCCTACAGTTTTTCGCTTATAATTATTGAGAATGTAGGGATTCCCGGAACATATAGTAGATTTGTTTCATGAAGTTACATGTTTTATTTTGTCATTTTATTTTTGTTTTTACACTCTTTCGCACCTGGAAGTTTTTCTGTGATAGCCGATATGTATTTTCGAAGTTCAACATGTATGTTTTGTTTTCCACTTTTTATTAATTCAAGTTTTCTCAATCTTTTGCCACAATATTTACCCCATTTTGTGGTTTTTCTCTCTTCATTCCTCCAATACGCATCTTCGTAAATCCACTTTAAGAAAGGCCGTTTCGTGGAAGACACAGTAAAAAATGGTCTTGTAATAGAATAATTGTTAATTCAAACTAAAAAATGAAAGGAAAAACGTATTTAATTTGTTTGTTTTTATACATTAAGAACAACGCTATCTCATTCGTAACATTATAAATACGATCATTCGGGTCATCTCTGAACAATATAACCATTTTTTTATTTCATCATCTTTTAGATTAATGAAATATCCAGAGTCCTTAGAACTTTGGATATAAATATATCAATCGTCATCAATCCAAGTTTAAATAATTGCAAGAATTTCGCTCACTGGGGTTTTTTAATAAATGGCTCGGCCACTACTATTGAATTTAACCATTGCAAATCAATGCCATTGATCCTAATGTTTTTTCAATTTACGTTTTAATTTAAAATAACTCATTTCAAACACTTTTTTCTATTTTTTTAATCATTTAATTTAATTAATTTAAGTATTCTTCTCTTCTTTCTCTTGATAAATCATGAGTGCGTCAACAATTAACAGCAAATAAAAACGCCGGCGTACGTATTTATATGTATATATCTTTATACTATCAACTAAAAATAAAAGATAATTCTCTCGATTGACATTTTTTTTATTTTTTTTCAGATTTATCTCTCGAAACCCAGAGGTAGTCTATACGCAATATCCATTTTCGCAAATACAATTATAATGATCGAATGTTATGGGGTTATTCGATTCTTTATTGCTTATTTAAAGTCTATAAATATGTGATGCAGTGATAAAATGAGATGAGTCCATCATTTCGATGAACTCAATTTCTGAAAGTGAAGCGGTAAGAGCAAAAATTTTGTAGGGACCCATTTTGTAGCTCTTCAATTGCCTTCACAGAAAAAGGTTCTCACAGAAATTTTGCTCTCTCCTTTCAATTTCGAGATATTAAAAATCGCGATTCAAGTACTTGAAATTAGTTTTCGATTAATACCTTTGAATCGAAGAGAGATAGTAAATTTTAGCCATAACCCTTAAAATTATACCCACCAAAAACTAATTTCGAAGTTGAGTCAATTCAATTCGTTTCACTACTTCATCACCAATATATAGTTATATCCCCATAAATTCCGTCAGCTCCCAAAAAGGGATATTGCGTGGGGACTAAGGCGCGGATTAACGAGCTACGCCCGTTGCAATCCCCCAGTTATTGAATAACTGCCTCAATCTCATCGAAATAGTCGCCACTCTCTATCATTCTCCATAAATAAAACCTATAAAAAATTGTACTATTCATTAAATATTATTAAACCTCATAAAACCCAAAGACAAGAATAAAAAACATTTGTTTTGTCGACTATTGCGCAAGCAAAATATCTTGCAGCCGAACGGTATTGTCTAAACATTGTTTGAGCCGTTTTATGCATTTATTTAATTACTTATTTTATTTATTTATCATTCATCTTCTTTACCACGAACGGATCAAGAGGGTAATGCGTCGTACTCAACGGACGGCGAATCAATCCCGATATTATAATTATCCTCTTCGAATAAAAAATTCCCCTTTTTTCATCAATTTGATAGTCGATCAAATAATTTTTTGCCTTTTTCTTCAAAATCAGCAGCTTCTTCCACATAATTTCACTGTAAATCCAAACTCATTCCAGACATTCGTCAATAAACTAACTGAACAAATAATTTTTTCTTCTTCCATTAGACTCAACTTCCTCGCGTTTAAATGGAGGTAAATAAAAAAATTTCAATTATTCTTCATCGTTGTAACCGTACTTCTTAAGCATTGAGTCACGTGAAGTAGATTGAAATAACAGCGATAATAAGACTGTAGGATATGCAGAGTCGGCTGGCATTGCCACAGTATTTGATCTCCATCTCTTCGGGATGGTAATTGATGCATTTTGGGGGTCGTCTGCGGTAGAGACTTTCCCTCCTTGCTGTGCAGGCATTTGAGTCAGTTAGTGCCTCGATGGGTTCGATACTCAGTTGTTTGCTGCCGCAGGGACAAAGGGTGTCGACGACTAGGAGGATGAGATTCGTGTGAACGATTTTTTGGACGCTAAAGGGTCTGGAAAACATTTAAAATGCAATCAATGAATATGCAGGATAATATTTATGTGAGAAGTGAGTTTGGGGTAAGATATCATATTCCTTCTAAAGGCGAAGAAGTCACGTATGAAAAAATTTAATAGAAAATCGGAACGAATTGGCTAGACAATTCTATTGGATTGCTATTGCACTTTCTATTAGTTTTTGGCCGATTCTATTGAAATGTAGAATCGAAAATATTCTAGAGAAAAAGTCAATAGAACTCGATTTTCCTATATGCAACTTCCTCTATTGAGATATATTCTATAGAATTTACTCGGCCCAAATTAAAAAAAAAAATTGAATAACTTGAATTTTCAACATTATATCTGTGACGTGTGGAGCATCCACACGTCGGAATTGTTTAATCAATATTTTAATAACAAAAGTATTTGCGGGTCCGATGCTGAATAAGCAGTCACACGGTGTAACAAGAGTCAACCTGAGCTCTTTGACGGTAAAACCGTGGGAGTGCTTATCAAGCATTTTGGATTTGCAACCGCCTTGCGACTCTGCTCCAAGGCAGAGTACGGTGGGAGGCCGAAATGTCCAGACGTTGGCCTTCTCCAAAAATCTAGATCCGCGTACGCCGTACCCATTTAACCCATTTTGTCGTGTAACCTTCCTATTAGTTAATTATATTCTCATGATTGGATAACTTGGAGTGTTACTGGTTATTTGGGAGGAGAACCATTCCTAAATCTCCCTTCCCGATTAGTTTCCCCGTGAGCTGACGATCCGTAAGCTCACCGGTATCGCTAGCTAGGCGAAAGGGTCAACTGACGACCCGTGGATTTTAAGATACAACTAATAGTGTACTAAAATCCCAAACGTCACATATCACTTTTTATTTTTCTCATCTTTTTTTCAGTAACTCTTATAATCAAAACATGTATTTTGAGCCGTCATCAACTTGGGTTTCGTCCGAGATCTATTTTATTTTTTACTGTTTCTCCTCAAAATTCCACGAATTTGGTCAAAACACCCCAAAACGACTTCCCTTATGGATTAAAAAAATATGTAACATATGAGAATACATTTAAATTCATTTCATACTGTTTATAATTCAAGTCAATCAACGCCATTTTGGAGTATGTTGACGAAATTCGTGGAATTTTGAGAAGAAAAAATTGAAAAAAAAATTAGAACAAAACCCAACTTGTATGACGGCTCAAAATATTTATTTTGATTACAAGAGTTACTGAAAAAAATACGAGAAAAATAAAACGTGACATAATTTTGTCAATTCAGGTTTTTCAACTTTTTTTTTGAAAATTCGGTATTATGAGCACCTACGGCTTGGAAAAAAAAATTACTCATAGTATTCTTATACATGGCAGAAAATCTAAATTTTGACGTATCATAAATCAAAATCGGATGAATACAACTGGAGTTATTGAAAAAAAAACGAAAAAACAGAGAAAAAATCATATCTCCGAAATGGACTATTAAAAAAATCTGAAAAAATTGAGAGATAGTTTTTCTAGTCCCCCAATCGTAGAAAAAATCAAGATCAATTTCCAAGAGGGTGAGGGTCAGCCGTTGACTCATTTGACATGGAATACCTCATTTAAATTCTGGGTATAAAGTGAATCGTTTAATAATCAGTTACGTACCTCTCGCAACCTGTGACATGACAATTAGTCAATTTACCCTTTAAGGGATTACTCTGGCCACTGGTATTGAGCCTTTCAGGCTGGAGAATGTATAAATCGGTTTTCTTCTCACACGTGCGCAGTTTGTTGAGCACATATGGAGGTGATGTGGCATGAGCTGGAGATGCGGTGGGCACAGATGCTGGATATTGGAGGATCTTGTCACTCTCGGCTGCGGGACGATCTTCTGACAGATTTGGGGGATAAATCTCGTCGAGAGTCTCCTCTTCGTCTCTGACTTCAGTGTCGTCTGCACGAGACATAATTTATTTTTATGAATGATGTTGCACAGACTGGCGTGATAATGAGGGGAATCAGGAATATTTACCACGTTGTTCATCTCCAGGCCATCCCAACGCAGGAGTGATTGATTCGTATAGGTTTAGCCTGAGGAACGAGGCCCAAAGTAGGCCGAGTGCTGATCCCATCGTCTTCAGGATCGATTGGGAAACACTTCTCGGTGCCCCTGATAAATATGACTCCTGGGGTGAGCAGACGCCCTGATAATCCACCACTGTAACTTTGCTGATGGGAGAGAGTGAAACGATTAATGCATGAAGTTGGGGAGAAGAGAATGTAACAACTCATTACTGTTTATCAACTCTGAGGTGGTAGAACGCAAATGTGACTCCTTTGTTAATTATTTTCATCTATACAAAAGATTTTTTGTAATACCTGACTCAAAAGTGCACTTTCCAAAACGGTTTAGTGTGCGTAAAGCGGTTGTTTTCCGCACGGCATTGAACTTTACGCACCCGTGCACAAGAACAACCAGTTTACCCCCACTAGCGTTCCGAACAATGAACTCGGCAGGTATCACAAAAAATAGGATGTGTTACACGGGTGTGCGAAAAAGTGCAACTTTATGCGCTAGTAACACAATATCACAGACAAGAAAAAAAATAATAGAAAACCTAGCGAATTCGTTGGAAAATTCTATTGGATTTATATTGAACTTTCTATTACGTTTTGACCGATTCTATTGAAATGTTCAATAGAAAATATTCATCAGAAGAAGTCAATAGAATTCGATTTTTCTATATAACTTATTCTTTTGGATATTTTCTATAGAAATTCCTCGGCTCAAATGTTCTAAGTTTTTTAAATTTTCTTTTTCTTTTTTTCTCATTAAGAAAATCAAACAAAAAAACTTAGAAAATTTGAGCCGAAAAAATTCTATCGAAATAGCATATTGTGTTACAAGTGCATAAAGAACCACTTTTTCGCACGCACGCTTAACACATCCTATTTTTCGTAATACCTGCCGGGTTCTCTGTTCGAAACCGTAGTGGGGGTAAAGTGGTTGCTTTTGTGCACGGTGTGCGTAAAACAACCACTTTACACACACTAAACGGTTTCGAAAAGTGAACTTTTGAGGCAGGTATTACAAAAATATCTTTTTTGACCCGTAGGAGGTGTGCAGCGCTACCCTCCCAAGGGTCAAAAAACACTTCTCACGAGTGTCCAACCCTATTTTTCCGCGCAACGTGTGGAAACTGAGATTTTGCGCACTTTCGTTGCGTAAAATTTCACTTTTCGCACACGTGCTGAAAAAATTGATCTGGAATTCCATCCAATAATTTTACCAGAACGTTGATTCAGTTATCTTCATTCCGTGAATGAATGAATGAATTGAATTGATGAAGTTACCGATAAATTTTATCCTGTACAAGTGAATCCATGATGGTCCCGTCAATCTCTCCAAAGAATTTCCCTGTGTGTTCATGGCGTTCACTTATTATAATGAATCCGCTATTATCCAAAATATAGCAATCAAGCTCTTCAGAGGCGCAATTCTTCTTGCAATTTGAACACTGCAATTGTAAGGAAGGAAATGGTCATGTTATCAAAGTAAAAAATGAATTTAATTTTAACGGAAATTTATCATTTTTTTTGTGATACCGTGGAAGTAATATTCATGAAATGAGTCGCCAGAGACGAATGCTGGAATTGGAGGCCGACCACAGCCGCTGGTGCTTTGTGGCCGTTTCTCATCTCGACATAAACCGCATGCGTTGCTGTTACCAGAGGCTCCGAGAGCTCCGCTAATTAAATGGAAATTAATTTTTAGTAAAAACAATCGACCCTGGTGAACTGTTGGAAAAAAATTGGCGGTTCTGCATTTTTTCGAAATTGCGAAAAGAGAATGGCAATATAAGGTTTTCATAATGAGATCACGCACGGAAAAATTTAATAGAAAAACCTAGCGAATTCGCTAGACAATTCTAGTAAACTTTCTATGACTTTTTGCTCAAGACTATTGAAATGTTCAATAGAAAGTATTCTATAGATTTTCTATAGAATTTTCTCGGTTCAAATTTTCCAAGTTTTTTTCATTCTATTTTTCTTAAGCCGAAGAAATTCTATAGAAAATATCTTAATAGAATAAGTTGTGGAGAAAAATCGAATTCTATTTACTGTTTCTATAGAATATTTTTTATTTACCATTTCAATAGAATTATCAAGTGAAATCACTAGATTTTTCTATGAAGTTTTTGCATACGTGACATCAAATTTACAAATTTTCAAACTTATTCACGATATTATGGCCGTGTTGTTCTATCCAGAAGTAGAGAAATAGCACAAAAATTCAGTAATAACGTGATTAAAAGCCAAGCATAACATCCTTGTTGATAAGGCAATCATTTTCGAAATGAGTGATCCCAGAAGAAAAGATGTCAGAAGATCGATCTTGCAGCTGAGAAAATTTCCTACAAAAATGGCTTTCTGATGATTTCTCCTTACCCTACTAAATCCCTAGAAATGTCAATAATCAACTAATATGTCTGAATGAATTGTGCCGATATTTACCATAGCTTTGTCATCCAATGTAGAAAGCATTACAGCCACCCATACCTTAACAAAATATTTGTAATTCTCAACAAATTCGACAGAATTCATCATATTCAAATGGTGTTATCTCACTCATGGGGGATTTCAGTAGGAATTAATAGAAAACATTTTTGTTTTGGAAGTGTCACAGCACCAAGAGAGATCTGCTTACATTATGTTCTGAAATCGCTCGTCTTGGAACATAATAATTTGAAGATTAAAAGAATAATTATAAAAAGTTTAATTGTTTCTGTGAGTGTCTTCCGCAAAATTCGCTCAAATTCACAACAATTTATAAGAGGTATTCCATGTCAAATGAGTCAATGGCTGACTCTCATCCTCTTGGAAATTGATTTCAATTTTTTTTACGATTAGGGGCCTAGAAAAACCATTTTTTCAAATTTTTTCGACAGCACATTTCGGAGATAAGATTTTCTCTTTGTTTTTTCATTTTTTTTTCTATAACTCGGGTTTTATTCAGTCAATTTTTATTCATGATGCGTCAAAATTTTCCATTTTCTACCATCTGTAAAAAGACTTCAGGTAATTTTTTTTTCAATCCCTAAGTGCTCATAACACCGAATTTTCAAAAAAAAATGGAAAAACTTGAATTTTCAATATTATGTCACCTTTTATTTTTCTCATCTTTTTTTAGTAACACTTATCATCAGACCAAGTATTTTAAGCCGTCATACAAGTTGGGTGTCGTCCTGAATCTATTTTATTTTTAATTTTTTCTTCTCGAAATGTTGCAAATTTTGTGAAAACACCCCAAAACGACGTCGATTATGCATCGAAAACATATGTAACATATAAGTATACATTTAAATTCACTTCATACTGTTTATGATCAAACTCGATCAACGCTATTTTGGGGTATTTTGACCAACTTCGTGGAATTTCGAGAAGAAAAAATTGAAAATAGAGCAGATTTAGGACGAAACCCAACTTGTATAACGGCTCAAAAAACTTGCTTTGATTACAAGAGTTACTGAGAAAAAGATGAAAAATAAAAGAAAAATAAAACGTGACATAATTTTGAAAATTCAAGTTTTTCAACTTTTTTTTTTTTTTAATTCGGTATTATGAGCGCCTAGGGATTGAAAAAATATATAAAAAATATTCTTATATACTCTTATGTAATTTGGACGTATCATAAATCAAAATCGGATAAATAGAACTCGAGTTATTGAAAAAAAAACAAGAAAACAAAGAAAAAATCATATCTCCGAAATGGACTGTCGAAAAAAAACTGAAAAAATTGAGAGATAGTTTTTCCAGCCCCCCCCCCTCCCCCCATCGCGGAAAAAATCGAGATCAATTTCCAAGAGGGTGAGGGTCAACCGTTGACTCATTTGGCATGGAACACCTCATAAACATCCCAACATTTACCTGCGTTGGATGGTACACTGAAGACAAAACTCATTGGTTCAATGGCATGTTGCTCAGCAGCTCTTTTGTACCAAGAAGTGTCCATAGCTCTTTTGTTCATATCAGCAAAATGCCTGTTCAACCAAAAACATAAATTTGTTTCCCCTTCATTCGCATAACACAATCGAAACCAAATTACTATGCAAACTTTGAGAAAATTCCAATAGAAATTTTTCGTTTTTCGGACAAAAAAAAATTGATCATTGAATTAATGTAATGTAGTATAAGAATTTACGGTTCATCATCAGCCTCCTTATTCTCTTGATGATCGTGCCATCGCAAGAGGCCACTCCTCGTTGCAATGAAACTCCGGACAATGTCGAATCTCCCCTTTCCTTGGCTGCAAAATCGAAGGGAGAAATTAATGGATTTCATTCGCTCGACAAATCAAACACATCTTTCACTAGAATGATAACTCGATCTTTCCAATCACGAGCTATCATTGATCCTGAGCCAAATATATTCACTCATGAAGGGATGAAACGAGACGAGTCCGAAACTTGCGCAAACTGAGAGAAAAAATGACCTAATATCGCAAAACTAATTTTTTCAGGGAGAAGAATTCCGTATGATAAAACAGGCCATGTGCAAATCCCGTAAATTTTATGATTTGAATTTCTTGGCTCAAAAAAATTTTTCTTTGTGTCAGGGGTTGAGAAAATGATTCATAATT
Source organism: Diachasma alloeum (assembly GCF_001412515.2). Classification (NCBI taxonomy): domain Eukaryota; kingdom Metazoa; phylum Arthropoda; class Insecta; order Hymenoptera; family Braconidae; genus Diachasma; species Diachasma alloeum. Next base: position 959,745 of record NW_021680423.1, read on the forward strand.
CTAAAAGCTTCGACCCAGTGAATCACGAATCCTCTGATTTTGTAATGAATGAATGCAAAAGTCATACAACAGAAAATTTCCAGATATTCCTGAAATATGACTTTCACTTGCCCTCAATTGTGATGAGTTTGAAAGAAATGACTCCATCTTCTTATCTCAAACTTTTCTTATCGTGTTGAGAATATTATCTCCTTTCGGAAAAAGAATTAATTTTTCATTCAGTATCAGTATTGTTTACATTATATCAGAATTGATCGAATATTTGTACTACCTTCTTAGCAAACCAGATTATTTTTGTAATATTGGGTTGTTCATGCTCTCAATGTACAAGTTGTTTGTGAATATCTGTGAAATGAGAACGTTTATCAAAATTCATCAGAAGATTTCTTGATAAATTCTGCTGAACCTCCCACTTTTCACAGTATTCACGAAATTAAGCGATACAAGCCCACGCCGTCTTACGTGTTATTTTGAAAATCTCTTTGGAATATAGAAGCTTGAAGAAATTCATCTGCGAAACAGATTTCCGGATGATTTTCTCAAACTTCATCGTTTCCATGATTCTCTGAATAATTTACACGTAAATTGTTAACTCATCTCCTCTCATATCTTCACTACAGCATTGATCTCTGTAATTATTAATGATGGGTGGAAAATTTCAAAATGAAGACAATGAGTAGATATTTCTACAATGTGTCTTCCTAATAATCCGGAAATCCTCCAACAATTTAGTCCTAAAGGGGTTAATCGAGAAGATTCGAATCGACTCGGAATATAGTTGTTGACAAATATTTCAGAATCCGAGGGACAGACGTATTTTCATCGAGACCTTTTTTGTAGCTTTCACTTAGTTACGCAAAGATCTCCACAAAAATATTCTTCACGTAGCAAAAAATTTAATATAAAAACCTAGCGAATTCGTAGAAAAATTCTGTTGGATTTTTTTGTATACCTTATTCTATTGAGATATTTTCTATAGAATTGCCTCAGTTCAAATTTTCTAAGTTTTTTGTTTGATTTTCTTAATACGACGCAAAGAAAAATAGAATGAAAAAACCTTGGAAACTTTGAACTGAGGAAATTCTATAGAAAATATCCAAAAGAATAAGTTATATAGAAAAATCGAATTCTATTGACTTTTTCTGATGAATATTTTCTATTGAACATTTCAATAGAATCGGTGAAAACGTAATAGAAAGTTCAATAGAAATCCAACAGAATTCTTTAACGAATTCGCTATGTTTTTCTATTAATTTTTTTCGTGCGTGTTAACTCCTGCAAATTCTGAAATATCCTCAGAAAACTGACTTCAAAGTGAAATCGAAACAACTCCTTCAATCCCTTTACCCTTAAATTATTTCAAATTTTACTATCATTTTATTCCTTCCATTCTTTATTCGATTGAGTTTTGAAAAAAAAACATCATCTCTCAATTAATTCTCTCATTCCGCTTATGACTTCGCAAATGAAACAAAAAAAACTAACAAAAAATATGGGAACAAAAATCAATACATCATAATCACAGAAGTAATAATGATAATTGAGGGCTGTTTCATCAGTGCACACCAAAAACACAATCACCTTGAATGACCGTGACATATTTACCGTGCAATACTGCGAAGTGAGGTTTAAACGTATAATTGTGCATAATAAAATTACCTGTGCAGAAGAGCCATCAGTATGGCAATGGGGCTGGCGGTGGAGACACACAATAATAAATAATGTAATAAAAATAACTGCAATAAAGTATAAATATTTATAAATAAAAAAATATAGGTGTTTTGATAAAAACAGGTGCAGAGTGTTCTTAAAGCAAATATTATCAATGTTTTTTGCTCCCAAATGGAAGCTCAATTTTTTTTTTCATTATTCCTCATTGTGTATTGTATTACCCTCGCCTCAATTTACCCCATGAGATTGTATCGTGGGTAATTCGATTAATAAGTTCAACCCAAGTCATTTGTTCAGTTCCTCGTAGTTTTGCAAGCGTTCCCTGAGACGTTCATCCTCATTGCCGGGTTATAATAATGGGCGAATCGCTTCTTGATTTACTCATACAGTCATTGTTATCTATACAAAACAATTAATCTGACGAAATAACATTTCTCGTTCTTCATTGATGGTGTTTTCTGTTCTATTATTTCTTTTCATTCACGTTGTTGTTTCCTACTCTCGGACATTTTCAGATTTACGAGGACGAATTTCACACACTTGATTTTTTAGATTTTTTCATTATATCAATATAGCTTAGTTTGAAATGCAATGTTTCGCACAGAGTTGAATTGCAGTCAACGGAAAGAAACATTTTCAAGGGCTTTAATTTCAGTCACTCTGGTAAATTACACGCCGTGTACAACATTCTTCGAATCGATGCAGAATTAGATAGCATTAGATTTTACTCATATGAAAAACGATCTTATCGAGCAGTAATTTATGCAACAATAATCAGAGGGAGTCTATGTTAATGTGTGAAATTTTCTTCAGCATTAAAAGGACGTTTCTCACACGTGTACTTCTTATTCCTGAGTTCAGTAACAGGCGTGTAATTCAGGAATTACACGCCACAAAAAAAAAATCTATGTGATCGGGACTAGTGTACATGAAATATCGCATTTTGTTACCAAGAAACAAACTTGAATAGAAATAGCTAACGCTTTCGCTGGGAAGTTCTATTGGATTACTATTGAACTTTTTTAAAATTTCAATTTCTATTGAACATTAGTTTTTCACCTGTCCTATCGAAAAATTCCACGGTTTTTCTGTGTTTTTTTCCGGTAGAAAAGGGAAGAAAATCCAGTGAAAAAAAAATTGGGAATTTATTCCAAAGAATCGCTCTATTTTATAAAAATCCAAATCGACTTCTGGTGATGAACATTTCGTACTCGAAATTAAGACTCCAAAATTAAGGGTCCCAAGGGTCAAAATAAGGGTCACGAGGGTCAGAATAAGGATCGTGAGTCAAAATAAGGATCACGAGGAAGAGAATAAGGGTCATGAGGGCCAGAATAAGGATCATGGAGGTCATATGAGGATCATATGGAGGTCATATCTGGGTCATATGGGGGTTGGCGAGCGGAGTGAGCAGGAGGCGTAACCCCTAGTTTCTACAGGACTTATATATTGACTTTCTCTATAAAAAACAATAGACATTTGATTTTCTGAAGAAATAGTCATCACTCAGACACAGTTTCAACACTTGAGCTCACTTGACGAACAATTTTTACCCTATTTCATTAACAATTGAACAAGTTGTTGATAGCTTTTTTATTTAAAAGTTTAAAGTATTCATTCCATTATTCCCGAATGTAAGAAAAAAAAGTCGAAGGAAAAATAACCAATGGGTAGTCACGCGTTGTGTGTGGGAACCGACAAAATGACCGGTCATATTCGGCCATTTTTTCCGCCTACCATTATTCCTGGATTCAACTCAGTGCAATGTGCTCAATAGAACAGTGTGAGAAGAAAATCTCTGTACTTCTTTAATACATGGATGTGCAAAATTGAGTGAACGATACTCAGTCGTCAAAATCTGATGATGTTCGAATGTACAAAGCAGCCATCCACGTCATTGTGAAAAAATTATAGAAAACTTTCTAGTGCATTTTTCCTCTAGCTAAGAAAAACGGTTACATTTAGAGTATTGCTCAATGCATTTTGGTGAATAGAAGAGTGTGTGCTGATTGTGCATCGAAAAGGTGCGTGGGTCAACAAGTAATTAATTGCAATGCATGCTTTACTCGTCCTTTTTTCGTAGATTATTTTAGTTTCCATTTTTTTTTTCGATGTGATGGAGTGTACTTACTTCTGATTATCCTCCTTGTGCATTGCATTACTGTCCCTCTTATTAAATCCACCAGTTACAACTGCGTCCAGTACGAGAGACTGAACTAGTCTTTTATCACCTGCAATTATTAATTATTTATTTCGTGTTAATAAAGATTGATCTGCAAGTTGAATGTAATTTTTCAATCAATTCATCATTTTGTGAATTAAATTTTGTAAACGAAAAAGGCACCACAATTTTATTTTTATGGAACGTTTTAATTCAGAAATGCTGATTAGCCGATTCATTTCTTTATGAGTAACTAATTACTGTAATAAGTGATGTTATAAGAAATTTTCAAAGTAAATTTTCCTGACTACGAGAATGGTCTTCTAACGATGTCGAAGAGCCTCACTCATCACGGACATATTTTGATAATTCATAACAGCAACGGACTACGTCAACTCATCGCAACTCTATTCTACTTAATTTTGGGATACTTACAGTAATGTGCGTCTTTGTCAGGCTTGCTCGCTTGATTATGATGCGAGCTGGGACTCTTTGGTCTCATTGACATCCATTTCCATCCAGGCATTCTTGTTCTTGCTAGGAAATGGAGTATACGTTCCTCAGAGGACTTAAATTTCTTATCTGACGCCGAACTGTACTCGCAGTAGACCCAGTCAGGGTGTACTTTCCAATTAGTACCATTGAAATAATCGAACACTGAAAGAAACAAGAGAGATCATGAATTATTGGAAATGAGTAATGGTGGAATGAAATAAATCAACAAACAAATTAATTCCATTAATTATTTGCTTGTTCCAGCAAATGATTAGTGATGCCGCGAGAGACTTTATGAGACAATACTTTAGAGACATGGTCTCGGTCCCGGAATATGTAGTATCGACTCCTCTCATAATGACTCCGAGTCAATTTATCTCATCTCGGTGTCAAGTTTTTAATGTTTTTCAATGTCAAATCTCGGTTTTTGTCTCGGCTTTCAACATCTCGTCTCGGTTTTCAACATAGAAAAGGCGCGAAAAACTAGAAACCGAGATGAGATAAATTGACTCGGAACTATCACGAGAGAAGTCGGTACTGCGTACTTCGAGACTGAGACAAGACCTAAAATTTTCGTGTTCACTGAGACCGAGACAATGCCTCCAAAGTATTATCTCGTGATGTCTCGTGAAGTCTCTCGCGGCATCACTACAAATGATAATGCTAGGAGGAAGTATTAAGACAAATTTTTGTCACTTCGTTCCTGAACCCTCGCACCATGTGAGCTGCGTGTCTAAAATGCCGCTCACCACCGCCGTAATAAAAAATATCCTTCGCCACTAGGTGGAAAACTACTGCCGTGTAGAGAATTTTATATGAGCTATAAAAATGTCTTATGATATCATCTTTCAAAGGTTTCCTTCGAAGTGTATGAAAAACGTATGGAAAAAATCAATAGATTTTGATTTTCCTGTACAACTTATTATATCGTGATATTTCCATGGAAATGTTTTGGCCTTAATTTCCCGAATTTTTTCGTTCGATTTTTTTTATCAGAGGAGAAAAGATGGAAAGAGTATATTTTGAAGGACGAGTGCCATGAGGTTTTTTACTCGTCTTGAGCACACAAGTAAAAAACCCTATGGCACTGGTCATGAACGATAATTTTCAGTAATGATTTTCGCTTTTACGAGTTTGAGGAAGGGCCCATATCAATCCTTGGACGAGGAAAAGTAATGAACCGTAAGGAAAAAGCTTATAAAATTTATTGTAGAGGAATTTCTACATTAAATATCTCAATAGAATAAGTTCTATAGAAATATCAAATTCTATTAATTTTATCTATACAATATTTTTCATTAAATCAGTTCTATTTAGAATTTTTCAATAGAATCGGTGAAACAATAATAGAATTTTTAATAGAAGCCCAGCAGGAATCCGGAGAAAATTTCTATCGAATGCGCCACCTTTATCTCTGGAATTTTTGCTTGCGTGTGATCTTAATTTCTGAATGATCTCGGTACGGGATATTAGTGATAAGTGACAATGCATCGATTGCAAACAATTAATCTGAATCCCATCGTTATTATACGCAAAATCGGTTTTTAGCATTTCTTCACATATTTTTTAGGATAACTGAAGAACCGCTGAGACGATCGTCTTCACAAATTAATCAGTTGTAAGTTGCACAAAGACACGTCGATTGCAAAACAAAAATTTTTGATGGTCCACTTGTTCTGGAGAAATTGTTGGACAAAATTTGTTTTACATACGTACACACACAAATACACAGACGCACATCATTAAAACATCAGGTATCCAGAAATGATTGAAAATAATGCTTAACCTCATGAAACGTCGACAAATCATGAAAATTCCAAATTTGATTTTCAGGGTCATTACAATAACTTCCTCCTTTTTAAATCAAGAAGTTAATAAATAGATTTTCATCTTTCTGCATAACTTATTCTATTGTGATTGTTACTATAGAAAACTTGAAACTTGAAAAATTTATGTTGAGAAGTGATTTCTAATTACCATTCACTATCGCATGCTTTATTTCCAGTTCGGCGTTGACTTCTAACATGCCATAGCCCTCAGGCAATGCCAATCCCAGAGAGAACGGAGTCCCCGCAATCGGTTTGTAAAAGTAGTTGTGCTTTCTAATTGTTACTCTTCTCTGGAAAAACAACACATTCATAAGAATGACTCAGAGTAATTGAAATTTATACAATGCGGGCCGATTAAAAAGTTTGGAATGAGTACATACCATATCGTCGTAATGGATTTTCACGGCGAAACTAATCTCGCCCTCTTTCTGGTCAATCATATCTCGTCTCAACTGAAAATGCAACGAGTTTTGTAATTCCAGGGGTTTCAGTGGTTGAAAAGTATTTCTATACGTACATCCGGAAGTCCCGAATTATTCAGAGGGTGAGTGGGGCCATCGTCCTCGGATAACTCCACTTCGGAGAGATCAACACTCGTGTAACGAGGCTTCAAAGAGTTTTCATACTGTAAAAAATGGTTGAAAATTTGGTAGAAAGGGTTATTATTATTCATCATAATAAGCGTATTTTTATATCATTGTTCTGGGAAGTTCTACGTACGAAAAAAAATCATGGAAAAATCCGGCCCATTCGTTAGAAAATTATATTCGATTTTTATTGGACTCCATTGAAAACTCCATTAGTTTCTCGCTAATTCGATTTGAAAATTCTGTAGCTTTTCTGTGAGTTTTCTCTAATATTTTGTGAAAAAGTCAGTAGAATTTAATTTCTCCGTACAACGTATCCTACTGAGATCTTTTCTATAGAAACTCTTCGTTCTAGATTTTCCAAGTTGTTTTATTAGTTTTTTTTTTCAATTGGACGAGCAAAAATGAAGGAAAACAAATTGAAAAATTTATTTCGGAGAATTTTCATAAAAAATATCTTAATAGAATGAGTTTTATAGAAATTTCCTATCAAGTTTTTCCATAAAATAATTGCTATTAAATGGCTCCGAACAAAAACAAAACAGAAAAGCAGTGAGATTTCCGAGACAAATCCAATCGAAATCTTCAGCAAAGGCGCAAGCTTTTTTTATGAATTTTATTCATGCGTTTTTTTTCTGGGGAGAAAAAGCTAATGATCCTGAAATGCACGTTTTCTCCACCGAATGCGTGAAAGTTACAGGTCAGACGTCAACGAAATCCTTGGACGTAAAGCTTAACTTAACCCGCTCAAATGAGCTGCACACAATTTCTCTCTAGGTTCGTCCATAAATAGTGAACTCGGAGGCTACTATAAAGAATAAGGTGTACTACAGAATGTACGAAAAAATAGCCGACGGAAAAAATAGCCGATGACAAAATGACCGTTTATTTTCGGTCATTTTTCCCGTCTACCCCAAAAATGACCGATCATTTTGTCGCCTGCTACGCACAACACGTGTTACACCCATCGGCTATTTTTTCCTTCCGCTATTTTTTCCGCCTACCTGTACTACACTGTTAGAAATTTTTGCCTGGAAATTTCTGTAAATTTCTTAGAAATATTCATCTAGTGACCATTTCACTGGAATTTTAGGGAATTCCGCCATTGAAAATTCACAATTTCAGTTCAATTATTCCATGAAAATCAATAGAAATCAGGAAAATTTACACAAATATATTCTCGAATTTTCAATTAATTAAAAATTACATAATAATAATCACATAAAATGTTTAGTCTTCAATTCTTAATTTCTGTTATTTATTCTATTTATTCTATCGAAAGACAAGGATAGAAATCAAATTTATGGGTATTCTCACTTTATTCGAAAAAATATATCGATTTTAAAACTTTCCGGAGACATTAAAAAATTCAATTTGTTATTTCTTTCCGCCCACGTTATTTTGCATTTTTTCATTTCTTCTCGCTAAGATGAGATCATAAAACTTGAAAATATTCATATCCTTTCCATATTTGAAGGAAAAACAATAATTTCAAGGTTCCACCGACGCAAATGAAGAAAAACAAATTTTTCCATTTTCTAGCCGATTATCCTTTTTTAAAAATGTTCAGTCTTCAATTCGTGATTACATTCATCATTCTATCAAAACACAAGGATAGAAATCGAATTAATGGGTATTCTTTCATTATTCGAAAAGATATTTCATGGAGTTATTCGTCGGTAGGGCCGTAAAAGGTCCACTTTTGCAGTTGGCAAAAATATATATATCAAGAATAAGAATGCATCGAAGTAACTTAATCTAATCCTGAAGACGGAAAAGGCGAAAAAAATAAAATAAAATAATATAGTACAAAGTATTCTAGCGAAGCACCTGTTCGCTAGTTCAGCATAATTTTGGTTTGAGCACTCATGTTTTGATTGGACTAAGTAAGCCGGGGAATCCCCATCTTCCGACTTCCCAAAAATTTCGTGTTCCATTAACCCTCGACTGGTTACCCTATGAGGGAAACCCTACCGCGCGTCATTTTTCTGTAATTAAAATTCACTAGCTAACCGGAAAAACTCAAAAAAATTGATTTTGTCAATTGAAATGTAATTTTTAGAACAACATATTTTTCGAAATTCCTAAAGAAAACAAATTATTTCGAACAGACGAATTATTTTTTCCCATGTTAAATAAAATTGCCCATTACGCGACGTTGCCGGAAACTCGGTAAACGCGCCCAGGCAGTTAAGAGCGAATTCGGTAACGCTAGAGCCTCAATAACGGCGGGGAATCCCTGGGGAGGTGACCAATCGCAGGGTCGCGTTTGGTGATCAGGCTAGGGTTAACTTTTCAGTGCAATTCAAAATTTCATTTTTCTCCCCTAATGGAGTGCACTATTGGTGTAAATGTGTACATGAAGGCACGGAATCTCCGGCGCGCTTGTAACGCAAAACACTATATTTATTAGTGCCGGAATTGGAGAATGAGATAAGTCGAGAAACGACAGTCGAATTATTTTACAATTATGGGAGTAACGTACGTGAAGCTTTACAGTCATTTATCAAGAAATATTTTTTGTCGCTAATAATGCGGATCGGTTCATAGATATTTACAGAATCATCTATATCACGTTTCCAGACTTATCTTTGATTTCTTTGAATGACTTCGCTACAGAAACGTATTTGTAAATAATATGTAATGTAAATATTCTGTAATGTAATATTTTATACTCACAGAAAGACCAGTTGGCTGTTGAAAGAGAAAACATAAACGTTATTTTTGTTCGGAATCGCTGAAAATACTCCAGTGAAGGAATAAAACGAGATGAGAGAATTTTCGTTCCCAATCAGTTTTAGGAAAATATCTAAGAATTTAAAGAAATTCGCGAAATTTCATAGGGGCATTTTTTCGAGTTTTCACTTTACTGCAATGTCTTTACAAAAGACTCCCTATGACAAAACTCTTTTACTCTAATCTGTCTCAGATTTACATACATTTTACAATTGCTCCATTTATCAGGGGCTCACTTTGAACTGGAGTTGACTCGTCTCATTTTATTAATTCGTTGTTACAGTGGAAAGAATTCTATGAAAAAAATACTTCATAGAATCCTATTACAGACCAATTTTCATTTGGATTGAAGAACAATTGAGAAGACTCTTACCAAAGGACGCAAATCGGGATGATACAGGACCCGCCCATTGTTGTCGACGATAAAAGAGTAACCATTGACACCGAGCTAATGAAAAAAATTGAACACTCTTGAAATTATTGAACAAATCTCGATAATTTTTTGAAACAAACCTTGTATGGAGGGACGAGCTTTTGAATTTCTTCAATTGGCACATCAGTTCCAACAATTCCCAGTAAATTAGCGGTTTTTGCCTGCATCAATGAAAGTAAATGAATGAATCTATAGTTGTCGTGGATTAACTGCGGAATGGACACAGTGACTTATCAAACATCACAATCATGGGAAATGTAATCAAACGAATATTTATAGTATGGGCCATTCTGCCAAGTGTCGTAGAAGAATCCGGCCGCAAAATTTTCGACAATTTTTTTTTTGGTTCTTCTCAATAGTTACAATGAGAAAAAAAATTGTAATGTCTGAAACATATTTACTTGAGGCAAGTAATTTTTCTTCAATCGTGGCCCGCGAAAAATCTCATGCTTTAAAATATTCTTGTACTCAAGTATGATTTTGTCGCGAATGCACTCATGGAAATCGCGTGGAAAAATCGCCAAATATTTATTGTTTTCATGATTTTATTGATACACTTCCAATGTTTCGATATGTAATATATTCATCATGTGACGTGGAACTTTGGTGATAAATGAGAATTTATTCGAGTTCTGTAAAGCGCAAACCTTCTATGATTTAAGCCATTGAAAATAATTTAGTTGTTTCAAGCAAATATAGTCAACATACCCGGAAAAAAAAAATATTATTTTTTACTATGTGAACATAGTAAGCGAGGACCATACTCGCCACCCTCAAAATTTATTGTTGAACATAGTAAAAATTGCGTGTCGGTATAGTAGAAAGTGGTACAATAAAAGTAAAATTTAATTTGTCACGAGTAAAAATTCGGTTCACATGAATCAAATTTTAAAAGTTGTTTCGGTATGGTCCTCGATTAATATGTTCACATTGTAATTTTTAATTTTATGTCATCTCCGTGTATTAGGAAATTTTTCTCTCAGTGTATGAATAGAAAAGAAGATTTCTCGGCTAGCAGAGGTTCCGTGACTTAATAAGAGGTGCTACGTATGATTAAACATTTTACATTAAACTTTCTTCTATTTAACTTTTTTATCGTCATTTTACATCGCTTCGACCCGGTAAGGGTATACTGCGATGATGATAAAGACTTTAAATGGTTAGATCGCACCATTCCACCCGGCCGGGATTTGAACTCGGAACCTTTCGCATGTGAGGCAACGAACTTACCCACTGCACCAAGCCACCGGGACTATTCTATTTAATTTAACGTGTTAAAAAATACTTTACAAAAATTCAAAACATCGTTTTTGATCGGAAATTTTCTGAATTGAAAAAAATGGTTATCATTTTGCTCCCCCTCTTCAACTTTATGGTTAAAATCCATAAATAAAACTTCACGCGTTGATGTAAGCCTGTTCTCCACGTTTTTCACCGATTTTTTTCCTAAAATTATCCGCTCGTGTGCTGCACAGCTAAAGTAATTTGATTGAAAGAAGAATAAATTCAAAATTGGATCGAAATGATTATTGTGCCTTCTTAACAGTTCATCGAATGTTTCCGGCTTGTTTTCTAGTATAAAGTAAAAGTATAAAAAAAAATCTTAAACCATAAGAAATTAATTTTCAAATTATCCATTTTTTGATTCTTGATTTGGTTTTTCGGCTGTGCGGCAGGTTTAAAGATGATTTCGATCGGAACTTTTCCTAATTTTCCGAAAAAAATTTCAGATTTTTGAAAAACAGGAGAACAGGTTCAAATTAACATTTAAAGTGTTATTTTTCGATTTTATATTTATTGACATATATCTAGGTTTTTCTTAACCTGAAGGAATTTCCGAGAAAAAATTTTGTTTCTAGACATTATCTCCTAGAATCATTTATCATCGTAATTGCTTCATTCTGTACTAAACTAAAGAAAACTCGTTATGCAGTTATGGTTCAATACTCTAATGCGAACATCTAATTTCATTTCAGTCAATGTACTTTTTTCTCATTGATTATTTTGTAAATTCGAATATTACCGTTACCGTGTGATTACGACGATCCAAAATGGGCGCTGTGACTGAAGTCATGAGTTGGGGGTGTCCCTCTTGTCCATATCTCCCAGTCTGTAATGAAAGGAATAATTGAATTCAGTGGGAAACCAGAACAATATGGTTTTATTGACAGAATCCCACATATTTTCATTCATAAGTACCTCGCCACCCACATAAGCAGGTGTCCAGTGAATGGGGTGATCATGCTGGTACAGCACCATGGGCCTGGCGAGTACTTTTATGTACTCGAAAACTTTACTCTTCACGTCTTCCATTGAAGAAATCCTCGCGTAAAAACCTTGAACGAGAAATCATTAAGTAACGAGAGATGTTTGAAGCAAAAATTATGTCTGCAATGAAGTAACATTTAAGTGATATGCAATTATCTCAATGCATGAAGAAAAATTTGTCTAGAAAATCAGAATGTCAACACCTTTCCCTTGGACCATACGAAAAACTCAACTATTTTTGCAGTTTTCATATAAACAGTGAGTGGAGATAAGTATCTTTCGGTAAATTCTCAGCTTCTCAATATTTGAGAATTCCATTGCAGATTAGGATGTTGGGAATCGCGTTTTTCCCCAGAAGAACACTGAAGTTCTTGTATGATTCTAATTTTGCAGGTAAATTTTTCTCCCTATAAATTACAGACTGTAATGCGTGGTTTCACCAGGAAATATCAAAGGCCATTATTTGTTGAAAAATTTTCTAGCAACAGAAGGCCGACTGACATTTTCTTCTGAAATCACTGGCCTTTGAGATGAATGTACAATTGAAAAAATGTCACGTTTGATTCGTTACATCAATGATGCTGAAATTCTGGCTGCTAATTGGTACTGCTGAGACTCAAATTTGTGCTAGATTTTGGCTCGATCGGTTGAGCGATTCTTGAGATATTGCAATTTTTCGAAAATCCTTTTTTGCCGATATCTCCTGAAACATTCGACTGATTCAATTTTTTTTCAGAATACTCGTTATGATAATACCTATTTAATTGGATTGAAGAAAGACCATTACACCCTGAGAATGTAGTTTGATTCTCGGTTTTCCATTTTTTTCGCTGTGATCGCTTGTTCGCACGATAACTTGACAAATAATCGAGATAGAAACTTGAAACTTGGTATGATTTTAGGTCTTATGGTACCAAAGTCTGGGATTTTGTATGAACGAAATCAGACCTGTAGTTTCGGAGATATTCAGCTTTTTATATGAAACTCTTTTACTCAATAGCTCAAAAACTATTGGGCCGATTTTAATTATTTTTTCAAAATGTGCGTTTTGATGTTATCCATCTAGATGCAGCAAAATATGGGTACCATCCCATAGGAATTTTTCGAGATATCGTCGTTTTTATATTTTTTGGTCGGAATTCACTTTTGCGCATTACACGGAGAAAAAAATTCCAGAAAAATTGGTTGATAGCATGGTAAAATAGGTTCATTTGGACGGGCCCAGAAAAATTCTCCTGCCAGCACCGGAATTTCTGCCGTGGGCTACAGCAATTTTTCTTGGATTTACCGTGAAAAATTCTTGTACTCCACAGAAAATTTTCCGGTGCTGGTACGGTAATGTTTCCGGTTTTGTCGAAACGAACCAATTTTACCGTGCTGGCACAGTAATTTTTTTCTCCGTGTATGACATGGTTAAAAGTCAGGGAAACCTTTTGAAACTTTGGTTTCTAGTTAGGATTATCAAGAAACCAAATATATATATCAAATTTTAGGTCAATTCACCCAAAATTCTTGAGAGAAAAAGTCATTTTTTGTCATGAAATATGAGTGGGATTGGCCTTAATATTTTCAAAAAATGGTAATCCTTATGCCTTCATTTTTTGAAAACATACATTGGGATCCATTCGGAAGCCTATTACCAATGAAATTGATATAAATTAAAAGAGGAGAAAAAAATACGTGCAGAGTAGCAGTGATATGTAATCTGTCAAATGGCTTCGGTCGCGCTGCTTGTTTTTAGATTTTTCCTATATCTTTAAAATTTATCATTATGTCGATTTATGCTGGTGCGGCGTGGCGCATACGACGCGACCAACGGTGTTCATAACTTTTGCGCGACCAACGGAGTGTTAAGCATATTGGACCGTCGTCTCCATTTTATGCTTCTGGCATTTGCCAAGCACAATCGGACAATGAACTCTGTTCTTTCCCGTACGCATTCTTACTTTTTTGCATTTATAGAACGTATGGGTACCATACATTCAATTGAAAGCCCAGTAATTTCGATAACTGATAGTAATCTTCCCTTAATTTAAGGAAATGTAGTTTTTTTCCTCTTCGAAATGCAATAAAATGTCCATCGATCCCATGAAACGCATTGGAATTTTTCTCATCTTTAAGTTATTATCAAACTTGATCGTTTCAAACACTGGTACTGGAAAATTTTATTCTTTCACAAACACTGGATGATTCGCTCCACCTGTAAAACTAGTCGCTCTTCAAGTATGAAAAAAACCTATAGAAATTTTCTATACGGATTGCGTATATAAATTCTATAGGATTTCCGTGTATGATATTCGGATATTTCTATACGAATATTTTCTATACGAATTATTTGTATACATAAATTTTTACATAAACTTTTGTTTTCGTGCGAAAGATGTCTAAACGCTCCAGAGAAAAACGTAGAGAAATGTCGCAACTCCATACAAAATGTTTTTATACATGTGGCAGTGGATCGTATAGGATCAAATCTATAGAAATCATATAGAAAAAATTTGTATAAAAAATATCCGTATAGAAATATCCAAATATCATATACAAAACTCCTATAGAAATTCTATACACAATCCGTATATAAAATTTCTATACGATTTTTTCATACGCGTTGGATCTTATTTGTTGTTTATTGAATTTTTTATAACAAAGGTATTCGGTCAGTATTCTCTGAACGCACGCGTTGGTGGAAATATAGGAGAGATTCGGGTAAAACGGACACTTTTGACTTTTTTCAAAATGTTAATGAGGGGTTGAAATGTTGATAAAATTTAATAACTTTGTTTTCAATACAAAGAACAATTCTTTCCCTTTGTGACGAGCCTAAACTGAGCTCAATTGATCAATTTGTTTCTGAGTTATGAATAATTTTAAAAAAGTCTAAAGTGTCCGTTTTACCCCACCCTCCCCTACTATTGTAAAATACTTTTGATGGGTGTTTTCGCCAATTATTGATATAGTTTCGTACGTTAAAAAATTTGATTTCGTTGAGGCTTCTCATATGAGTTTCTTATTGTTAAAAAGAGGTAAATTTTTTTGTGTTTTCATTTTTTTTCAATTTTGTTCTGCTTACTACGTCATTTTTTTGTGTTTTGAGTTCTTCACGAAACCTTTTGTTGCAGTAGAGGTATTTTTTTTCGTTTTCAACATATATTTCCGACGGGAATTTCCCATTCCTTCGATTGAACATAGTTTAGATCCCTGCATCGGAAATGGCTTAAAATTGCTGGAAAAGTTAAAAAACGGGTACTGTACTCTGCTCCCAGCACGATTGCAGATTTTTTTTTCTCATTCGAAATGACAATTTCACGAATTATATAAAAAAATCAGAGTAAATTCTTCCTTCGTTCTATAAAAAATCGTCTTTCCTTCGATCGGGTTTTGAAAATTCTTAACAAAAAGCCTTAACAAAATCATAATTCTGAAGATAGAGTCATACCGTTAAATAATTGGCAAAAATACCCTAATAAACTTTTTGGATTCCCACAATTTGGTCAAATACTTCCGATACAAGTGGGTTTAGAGCCAGATATGAAAAAACTTTCTTGGAATCCATGAAATTCTAGATATAAAAAATCTCGTTATAAATTTCCCGAAATCTCTTGCTTTCAAAAATATTCGCAAAATTCGTTCCAATACCGCTTTAATGTCAATTATACCCCCTCAACGAAACCCTTCATGCAAGGATTTTATTTCAATATACCTTTGTTGCCGCAGGCCATCTCTTTGAGCTCTGGACTCTTGTCTCCTCCCACCAGATACGTAAAAATCCTGACAGGCATATGAGGCCAGTTATATTTCTTAATAAGATCTGCTGTAGCAGCTTCAGTATTGGCAGTAATTAGCATGATTGCTTGATTACATTGGCTTCCCAGTCCCGACCTGTTGTACCTATGCAGAACCTCGAAAGCAACGCTTAGGGCCGCCGAAACATTGGTATTGGACTCGGCCTGCACCGAGGGTAGTGTCGTTTTCATCTCTTTAATATTCTCCGGAGATCCTTGGACTAGAGTGTCCTTGAAACATCTCACAATTTCTTCGACGCTGTTTCCATATCGGTAGACATTTACGTAATCATTGGACGAGAGCGTATCCAAGATACTTCTAACAGTAGCTATCGTCAAACTTCGAAGTTTTCTAGAGGAAAAACTCGCAGCATCGACGAGAATGGCTAGGTCTTTGGGGCTTGTCGCACCACCGACAAACCAGTTCATCGTACGAAAATCAGACACGTCAGGCATGTCTTCTGGATCGTTTGAGAACTTTCTTGGAGGCCAGGCAATGGCTAAACAAAAATAATTTCGATTATCACATGGCTTCGCGTACTGAGAATAAAAAACTAGTTACTTTATTTTAGAAGAAGAATCCCTAATATTCCAAATAAACAACTTACTTATTGCAAATGAGAACAGTTATCAAATCAAGATCCGTTGAGTTCTCTAATTAAGAACCTTTGTATTCTTAAACTATGAAAATTCGAAAGGACTGAAATTTGAACCTAATCGCACATAAATTCAATATTAATTGAACCAAGGTATCAGGGGATATTCTATAAATACCAAAGGATATATAAAGACTAAGGAGCTACGCCCCCTGCTTGCGCCGCACGCCAACCCCCATGTCTCGCATGAAAAAATTCAATAGAAAACTTAGCAAATTCGCTAGAAAATTGGAATTCTATTGAAAAAATTCCATTTGTTTTTCATGCTGATTCTATTGAATATTAAATAAGAAAAACTCAATAGATTTCGAATTTCTGTTTGAATTTTTCTTCTAATTTTTTTCTATTAGAATTATTGGGCACAAATTTTCACAAAGTTTTTTCCGCTGGATTTTGTTTTGCATTGTAGAATTCGAGTGCGAAAAACTTAGAAAATTGGTGCCCCACCATTCTTATAGAAAAAAACTCGAGAGAAAAATTTAAACCGAAATTCGAAATCTATTGGCTTTTTTCTTATCGAATATCCAATAGAATCAGCGCAAAAACCAAATAGAATTTTTCAACAGAATTCCAATAGAAATCCTATAGAAACCCCATAGAATTCCTATAGGATTACAATAGAATTTTCTAGCGAATTCCCTAGATTTTCTATTGAATTTTTTTATACGTGATGATCCCAATAATCCTCATTCTGACCCTCGTTATACCCCTCGTGACCCTTATTTTGATCTTTCATTTCTGACCCTTAATTTTGGAGTCTTAATTTCGAGCACCAAATTTTCATCACTAAAGTCGATTTGGATTTTTACAATTTGAAGAGATATTGAGACCCTTATTTTAATCCTTGTGACCCTTATTTAGTGTCTGACCCCCATGACCCTTATTTGGATCCTTAATTTGACCCTTGTGACCCTTATTCTGACCCTTGTAACCTTTACTTAGTAAGGTCTTAATTTCGAGTACCGAATTTTTATCACTAGAAGTCGATTTGGATTTTTATAATATAGAGAGATGAGTAGACTAATTTCGGAAAATGCAAAATGGTCAATTTAAGAATGAGAATGTTTTTAATTTGAGAACCTGAATATTCTTAAGGATATCCAAGTACTTTGGTTAATTTTTTTCCACTGAAATACTTTTATACTTTTACAATCGAACATCAGAGCTTTCTCTGAATGTAAATCTCGATATTGAACCGTTAGAAACCGTTTTAACAGTCTGAAAAAAAATCAAAAAGGTTACTTTTGGAGGAAGATTGATGAAATAATTAAAAAAGTACATTTTTTATAAATAATTGATAAACAATCAATTTTCCACAAATTTATTCATATTCAAAATTTCATGTTGATTTCATGCCTAAAAAATTAGGTTTCTGAACGTTTGAACAATTTCAGTTATTTATTTATAAATAAATAACAACGGTTTAGAAAATGAAATAATTCTGGGCAAAATGTAATTTGAATGACGCTAAATGTTCATAATTGTTTTTCAAATTTTTCTCACGGAATTTACTTGACAAATTTCATGATTGAAAATGGTTGAATCTATAGTGTGGTCCGTACCAAATTGTAAAAGATACTTGGATATCCTTAACTCAACAACCCAAAACATCTGAATTCCAGAACCAAGATTTCCTTAAAATGAGAGCAAATCTGTCTCAATTTAAGTATTATTATACAACATTGAAGTAAAAATTTAGTAGCGAAGCGATAAACCGGGTCAAGTCGTTTTTGACTATTGGCCAGTTTTTGAAGAATATCTCATAACCCAAAAGAGATAGAAAATTTTTTGTCAGGACCTTTTTTGTAGATCCAATTGAGGGTTATAAAAAAAGTCATGAGAAAAATTTTGCTATCTCTCTTAGATTCCGAGATATTCAGCAAAAAACTGACAAAAAAGTCAAAATCGACTTAACCCGCTTTACCGCTTTGCTATTGAATTACTAACAGCTAGCTATTTCTCGGATTTTTTGGGAATATAATTTCCAGTGTGCTTTATTTACTAGATTTCAATATATCAGAGTTCTGGAATTCAGATATTTTCACTGGTAACTATGAATTTTTTCTCTGTGTATCTGAATTGAAAAGATAAATTTTGGGACCTCAATTATGAGAGAAATAGTTGAAAATCAGTAACGGGAAATCTAGTAGAATGAGTTATCAATCCCATTGTGACCCTAAAAATCATCACATTTAATCGATCCAAACCCCTATTGAATTTTTTTTTCTCCTAACAGCCTACTGAATCGGAATTTTCATAAGGTAATTTAATTAGGCTCAATTTCTCGGTTGTAATTCCCTGAACGGATTCTCTGAATGACTTTTTCGTAGCCAATCCATATTGACAAAAATGATCTGGTTAACGGATTGACGATGTTCTAACGAACAAATTGTTCCCAAATAAGATCTTGTTATGTTATGCAAGTAATTTCCCGGTGTCTTTCACATTATAAACATCCCAAAATGCTTCATGTCATCTCGAATTCAATTAGTTCCGCTCGGATTCCTAGAATGTCAGACGTACCTGGAAAACGTCTTAAAAATCCAGCAGTTGCTCCAAAGTATTGCCAGGAGAGAGTGGGATCACTCTCGTAGTTATTAACGAAGAGGGGATCCAGGTGGTCACTCCACTGAAGCCCGACAGCAACTTCGCTATCTACAATTAATGGAGAATACATTTACGGTTAAGATACAGTTCACTGGTAATCAACTAACCATTGCAAACAAAAATATTCAAATTAAATTAAATTGAGGAATCTGGATATATTGCGAGAGCATCGTGGAAACGATTCTAGGAGAAAACTTCGGAATATTTTTTTACAGCTTAGGCAATCTGCCATCGAATGTTTAGTGGTGATTCCTTGTGAAATTAGTCGTTTCGGATTTTATGACGAAGTTGCTTTACACCAAAAATTGGAATTCGATGATCTCTACAATTTTTGTTTGCCAATGTTCACTAATATTCTGTGACGCAACCTCAGGATTATTAGATTCCCTTCCATCATACCATTTTGATTTGCTGATAACAATTTCAGATTTTTTTCATTCCAAGACATATTCACATAAAATTAAAAAATAATAGTTCACAAAGTTTCAAGATTTCTTTGTTTTTTTCATTAATTCAATTTTATTAATAAGATTTCTTTTTTTTCCCTTAAATTCCAAAAATTACTGTTGAATTATCACGTAAACGGTATTCATTAGACATTTGGAATTTCTGGATGGAGTCAAGATGTAAAAACCTCAGGCCTAAATTGTTGTTCGCAATTTTCTTTGCATTTTTTTATCCAGCTACAATATCCTAATTGGATATTTACATAGATGTGGTATATATACTCGAAATTGCAAAGCAATCGCTCACCAGAATCTTTAACCCCCGGAGGTAGGAGTACACCCGACATGCTCAGATTAACTGGCAAATTGTCAAAGTGTCGATGAACTGAGAGCAGCACCTCACGAGGATGCGGTGTCCCCTTTACATCACTAGTGAATCTGTTGATATCGTGGGAGCTGTAATACCTCGGTGAAGTATTCGCCTCCCTCGAGGAAGAGACAGCAGCTTGCTCGGCACTTTCCATCAGCCTCTGTCAAGTTTGTTTACAACATTTTAGGCATTGTGTTATTATCAAGTGAAATGAGCTATGCCACGTAACATGCCAAGAAGCTTCTTTTTCTTCCGAATGGAAATTTTGTTTTTGACCGATTTTCCCATTTTCTAATTTTGATTGCAAATCAGTAGCGAAGTGGTAAAACGGTACAAGTCATTTTTGACTATTGACCAGTTTTCAATGAATATCTCGGAATCTAAGGGAGATAGCAAAATTGTTGTTATAACCTTTTTTGTAGAGCCGATTGAGCACTACAACAAATGTAATTACCAAAATTTCGCTATCTTTCTTAGATTCGGAAATATTCCTCAAAAACTCAACTGGGAGATAAGTCGACTTAAGGGGAAACGGAACCCCTGTCTATATGAACTTTTTGAATTGTATTTTCTCCTGCAATTATTATTTTTTATTTATGAAACTACTTCGTGGACTCGACAATGCAATGATCCAGTCGATAAAGTAGTTTCATAGATATAAAGTAATAATTGTAGGAGAAACACAATTCTAAAAATTCATATAGACACAGGGGTTCCGTTTCCCCTTTAACCGTTTTACCAGTTCGCTACTAAAATAGTCTAAAATGTTATGAAACGTGAAGAAATGATGTTTTTATGGTCACGCCTGTATGTATGTATCCGACAACTTGGATTTTTGGGTGATTAATTTTTAGAAAATTCAACATAAATACGGTGAAATTTGTAGATAATAATCTGAAATGTTGGATTATTGTAGCTGTTATTGAGCTCAACTTTGGCGCGCTGTTTCAGCCCGATCGGTCCTGTAGTTCTTGAGATATAACAACTTGTTTAAATTTCGTTTTTCCTCAATATCTCGAAACCTACTGTACTGATTTCCATTTTTTTTTTTTCAAAATACTCGTCTCGATGGCCTCTATGTAGGTCAATCAGAATATACAGATTTTTGAATTCACAGTGTGAAATATTACGATTTTTCCGTTTTTCATGGAAAATCTCGTACGCACGATAATTTAAGAAAAAGCGGAGATCGCAAGTTGCAATTTGGTATGGTTCTAGCTCTTTTAATACTAAAGGTTGGTATTTTCGATGGGCATAATCGGCCGAGCGGTTCCTGAGATATGCAACCTTTTGAATAAATATATTTCTTCAAATATCTCATAAACTATTTGACGGATTTCAATTTTTTTTTCAAAATACTCGTCTCGGCAGCTACTATCTGGATCAATTATGTATCCGTTCATACAAAGTTTCTGAGATATCCCCGTTTTTTCGTTTTTAAATTTTTTTCATTTTTGTACGTATGATAACTTGAGCAAAAATGGAGATAGCAAGTTGACATTTGAATTTGGTATGCTTATAGCTCTTGCAATACTGAAGGTTGGTATTTTGGATAGGCGCAACCGGCGGAGCAGTTTCGGAGATTTCAATCTTTTTTATAACTCTTTTCCATTAACAGGTTGAATATTTTTCTGTAGATACCCGGTAACATGTGGTTAGAATTGTATGTCTGTCACAATAGAATTGGTAGGAATAAAAAAAAAGAGACTAATGATGCAAAAAGTAACGGTCATATGCCTTCTGTCGGGTAGGCTCGAACCCCTGCTTGTTTTTGGAAAGGGGAAATACAGCAAAAATGGTGTTGTTATAATATCCCCTCGTATTAGTCATCACTGAGATGATTCAAAACAGAAGATGAGTTTAGTTGGTATCATATCATCAGTTTTACGTAATTATTCCCGGAAGAAGCGAGTTTATGAAGCAAAGGTCGAAAGACGTTTTCGATAGCTGGGAAAATACTCGATAGGATCGAGTTTGTGATGATTTCTTCTCACATATTTTAGAGATAACTTAGTAATCGAAACATTGACTTGCATTGACGCAATTACGCAATCATTTTTCGTCATAGAAGTTATCTCCTAAAAAATGTTTTAGTTTCCACCAAAAAAATTTAATTCTTATTTTTTAAAGCCCCACTTATAATCAAAATATTAAATACTTCGGTCGTTCCCAAGCGTCTGACCACATCTCTACTAGATCTACTCCGCGCCCAGCGCAGAAATGCAAGTAGGAGTAGAAAAATCTAATGTACCATAACTGCGTTCATCTTGAAGTCCAACATATTCTTCACCTCAGCAGCCATTTCCCTCACCAACACAAGTCCATCCTTCTTGTTTACAGTAGTTTCCCCATCATTATGATATTTCTGAAAATAAAAATGACAAGTGGATATCCTCCACCACAACTCCCTCTCCTATCGGAAATACTCCACTATGAAACTTACTCGCTGAATCTCCGCTAGTTTCGTCGCCTGTTTTCCAAACTCCCACAAATCCACTCCAAACTTGAGCGCCCAATTTCTCACCCTGCAAACAATGTGAGCATCAGGTTGTTGAATTTCCTGCTTTACTTTTTTTGCATCTTCAATCATCCCCTCTATCAACATCCCCATTGAAAACACATTGAATAATGCATCTCAAAAGTTTTCAATCAAGATAAATTAAAAATAATCCATATGGTTTTACAAATAGCTTTGAAAGAGATAGATTTACAAGTTTATCAGAAGACCCTCCTCAATAAAAATTTCGAAATCAATAAAAAATCTCTTACAAAATTTCCCAAACCCGTCCAATCACTATAAATATATTCAGAATAATCTTCACATCTCTAGGCAATAAAACCAAGATTCAAAGTTCAGTCGAAGATAAACAAAAAATCTGCATCTCCACAAATTTCAACTGTCCCTCCATGCTTCTTATAAATAGCTATTACATCATTGGTCAAAAGAACCCCTCCGTACGATCGAACAAAACGACCGAGTTGTCGTCCCATTACTAAAGTTTTAAACAAAAGCCAAACTTACTCATTGTGCGGTATGTCCTCCTCCTGTTGACGACTGATTCGAATGGTGATAAAAAAAAATATGCCAAGGCATAACGTCCACTTTGCCAACTGACGCATCGCGTCTCTTTTATTCTCTTCAACACGTTATCTAAGTCTACGTTTCAAATATCTCACAATTGTCCAATATTCTCAATTAAACAATCTAGACATAACTTTATTTATTGCCGAATAGTATCGTCAATAACCCTATACCCATATTAGGCCACATTAGCCCCACCGGTACAATTGAAATCTCCCTGATTATTACAATTTATTATTCATTGTCTATTAAATTATGACATTTGATTGTTACTCCATCATCACTCATTCCCCACAGACCAACGTTACCGTGACCATTCATGTATCTCAAGTATTGACAGACTATTTTTTCGCCGGTATGCAGACATGCAAAAATCCATATAGGCCGCTTACGATTTCAAAACCAAGCTTTCAACTGTCTGTTACCCGTTATTACCTACAACTAATTGTCAAAAATAATTTAACAAATACATTTCAAAGTCATCACCATGAAGTATCAAACAATGAGGGATTTAAAATTGACACTTCTTTTTCCCTCTGCGTTCACACGTACACTCGTTTCTCGTTTCAGTGCCCCTCTTCGCCCCAATACCCCAACGAAAAGCTCCTCCGGGTGTACGCGTTGCCCCTCCCACGTTGCCGTCAGTCAATATGCACCGTCTCCCCAAATGCTCACTATTTTTTCATTCCACATTGACTATAATTCTCCCTCATCCTCAATTAATTTGAAATTTCTAGATTTAATTAATTCAATTGAATTTGTTCCTTCTTTCTGCGATTTTAATCATTTCTAGGATGTCACTCACTCTCTCCAGTCCTTCCTCATAGTCAAAACACCCGTGCGGTGGTCACTCTTCACCTTTAAACACTCATCCCCTTGATTAAAGTTCACTTTTAATACTTCAGATTGACGAAATACAATCAGCAGACATTTAGCTCGATCCTTGGGTAATTTATTTACTTCAAATGTCGAATGAGAATCACATAACGAGGCGCAAAAATATAAGCATCTTCTTCACCCGACCATCAAGCCTTCAGAATGCGCGCGCGCATTAACTCTTACTACGACTACAAGCGCTCGAGGTTTTCGGGGGGAGTGAGGGAGGTGGTATTGTACGAGCGAAACGGAGATAGATATACAACGAAAAGAGAACGACTATGGGCTCCGTACGGAGCTTTATCCAGGAGGGACGGTACATGTATTAGTTTCCCCAGTGTTGGGTGGTGAGGGTTGAAGGCGCGAGAGGGGGGTGAGTCTGACACTACTACACCTATCAGCCATTACGTTGAGCTTTTGGGTATAGCGCAACCCTCGAGGCACTCTGGTGAGTGCCAAGACGAATGGGGGGAAAAGGTTGCGAGAGGGGCTTGACCAGGACCAAACCCGTGCACAACCGTTGCGCATAGTTTCCCAGTGCGCAAGCTCACCATCATTGATTTAAAGCACTGAGGTAGAGGGGGGGAGTACACAGGAGTATATCTGTAGCGGATTTGTAGGAGGAGGTAAGTTGAAAAATTTTGTGCATATTATTTTACGAATATTTGAGGGAATTGGTCGGTTCAGAGGGAAATGTCACAAGACCTTCCTTGTAGAGGATTTATTTTCCGAGGCATAAGGTCTCTTGACATTTCACTCAAAATGCCGTCATTCTCGGAGATATTCGGTAAATAATTCGAAGGTATATTTCGACGTTATATCCTTTTACCATCAAAACGCCGAGAGCCTTACGCGACTTTCTCGGTGGCGCTGGCAGGCACAACCCCACCCACCTTCTTTTCTCGTAAGACCATTTCCGAATCTCGTACGCAAGCCCCCCGAAAGGGTCTCACCATCCTTCTACACCAACTCCATCGCTCTGTCTGTCTCTTTTCCTCGCGCTCGTCTACGCCATTTTATGACACTTCAGTGGATCCCTCTGTCTCTCCCAGTCTCGTTTCTCTTCTCTTCTCACCGTCAACTCGACCTCACCCTCGGCACACACCAACCTACATCGCTCTTCGCGCATTCACACAGAAACTCAGAGAGACAAGAGAGATGGATAAACGGTGTAAGAGAGATGGATAAATCTTTTGCCATCTTTCTTACCCCTCGCTACCTTCTTGGCTGCACTTTCTACAACCCTCTCTGCGGTCTGGCGGGTTATTGTTATCATTATCGGGGCTGGGTGTAATCATAAGGATATGCTAAAGCCTCACAACTTGTTTTATGATCCATTTATGGGTGCATTGTTATGATTGTTTGCGGCTTTTTTCTCTCTGTAGACAAAATAATGCATGAGTTTAGCGCTGAAGAATTTAGAGCTGCTCGATGATGAATCTCTGGGTTTTTGTGGTGTTGGGGTATTTCGTTGTCGACTTTGGGCCAATCGATTTTTATTATACCGAAGTTTTCTTCAACCTGCTCGTTTTTTATCGGTCGACATGCCGGTGGGCGCCATGTACACTCCTTCCTTCTTAGCATTCTCTCTTTCTTCTTCACCTCTTCTTCTAACGTCTCAGGGGCTTCGTCAATCGTTCAAAAGTTTTGGCACATAGTGGCCCATCCCTTATTCTATTGGGATTACATGCACGGAAGTTGCACGACCAAGAATGGCTGATCGCCGAGGTCTCGGTGTACTTTCGTCCTTGAGGTTGACGTAATTATTACGTGATGATTTTTTTCTAATATGTTATAGAAGTAAGAAGCCAGTTAGGTGATGGTGATGGAAAAAAGTTATTTCTTGTTTGCTTCCGAAGTGGAAGCTTTGTAATCGTTCAAATTTAAGTTTTGGATTTTTCATGTTATATAGACCCATTTTGATCCAAAAAGTCCGAAAATGCAATTTCTAAACCTCGCCCGTAGGTGTATGTGGATGTGTGTAGGTATGTAACATAGATTTTCCTCAATTGTTCGCTAATGAATGGATGGACTTGAATTTTTTTTTTCAAATGTAGGTATTGTTGAGCCCAATCGATCGCCATTAATTAAAATTTAATTCATTTCTGAATTTTTTAAATTTTTTAAATTTTCAAAAATTGTTTTTTTCAGGATAATTTTAAAAAAATCTTCTGAATTGATTGAATGAAAGCTTTAAAAAACTGTTTGCATGTCCCTTTGATCGAGTTCGAAGATGAAGGCGGTAGCAATAATCGCTATTTTAATTTATTTGAAAATTCGCAAGAATTTTGTATTTTTTGAAAATCAGAAATCCGGGGTTTTCTTTGAATATCGTGCTTCAAATGAATTCAATCATAGCTCAAAATATTTCTGTTAATGCCGTTAAATCGAAGTTACACGATGATTAGGATAGCTATATTGATTGATTTGATTTTTATGATGATGATCTTTCAAAATCATTCAAGTACGTACAAATAAAATTTTTCTATTAACATTTTATCGAAGGACTGAAGGGAGAGATAGAATCGTAACAAGGACAATCGGTTGTACCGAAGAAAGGGAAAATAAGAATAATGATGATGATAACATTCAACTAAGTTGAAATTCTGACAAAATTCGTTAAAGAGAAATGTTATTTAATTGAATAAAATGAGATAAACAATGAATTACACATGATAGAAGAAAATTATGTGCAAAATAACCATTCGAAATTAGCAATAAACATATTGCCAATTTATTAGCATAAATAACTATACTATATGCAATGCCAGAGAAATTTCCCCCTTGTTTTTTATGGAAGAGTTATTTCTTTATTCTGAAAATTGGGGGGGGGGGATTCCTTCAGAAGTGATTTGTTGCAAAAACTAGTTTTTGAAAGAAAATTTTCATCAAAACGCTTGTTTGAGGGCAGAAAGTGCCGGAATATAAAAAAAAAGGCTTGTTTCATATTTTCTCCCGGGATCACTCGTTATCGAAAAGATTGTATATTTATCGGAAAGTTGAGAATCATCTTGTTAGAAGTCTATTTCTTTGGCGCGATGGAAGGTGTCAAATTATTATTAACTGGATGCTCATCTAAGGAAGAGGCATTTATAGCTGAAAAAATTCTTCATAAAAAGATCACTTGATTTATTAGAATTTAATTTTGAGTCAATGTCTGTCCCCAAGGTCATCTACCACATTTATCAATCGGTTACCAAAGTAGAAGAATCATTTTCCCTCACATCACATCATCCATTTCTGAAATCATTGCAAACAATTATATTTTTGTTAATTAGGTGATTAGATTAAAAATGACTGCTTTTAGGGAAGGAAATTGAGAGATCGTTCCTGAGAATTCACAGAAATCCGTGGGAAAAAAATATCTTGATAATTTCTCTTAACATCGCTCATCACTTGGAACTTTCATTCACTCGCATTTTACTTTGAAATAAATGTTTGAAATAAATCTCGGACCTCGAGGGCGACAGTCAACTTTCAATAGAGATCTGTCTTGTATCTCTCATTTTTCTACCTGATGAGGAAGCTATCTCGAAAATTTTATTAATTTCGCAAAAAATTTAAAGGTATCCATTGACAATCGATTGAAAACTCTGGAGATTGGATAAAAAATCTACCAGAATTCTTCAACTTATTGTATTGACATATTGTCTATAAAATTTCTTCGGCTCAAATTTTTCAAGTTTTCTTGTTTGATTTTCTTGGTGAAAAGAAAAAAAAATTAGAATAAACAAAAATTATAAAATGTGAACCGAGGAAATTCTATAGAAAATATACCTCAATAATATCTCAATAGAATAAGTTCTATAGAAAAATCCAATTCTCGTGACTTTTTCTATAACTATTTTCTATTGAATATTTCAGGAGAGTCGCCTAGAACTTTAGAAAACCAATAGCAAGTTCAATAAAAATTAAATACAACTGTGTAGCGAAATCGCTAGGTTTTTTTATTAAATTTTTTCGTGCGTTTCACAATTGTGAATCATAGACGGTTTATTTATAAATGTCTGTAAAATCTGGAGAAATTAACAGATACTAAAGACAAAATTAAAAGATCTATTTTGAGATGATTAATTACCTCTATAAATCATACAAGAACATTGAGAGAACGATGAACAAGTCAGGGACGATGAATGCGTTTGTCAGTGCGTCAGGAATGGAGGATCCAGAGAATTTTGGGTGCTTCGGGAGGGGCAAGAGTGAAGGATGCGAGAACCTTGGAGTATGTAACCCTGACCCATAATCACGTAGCTGAATTAATCAATAGATCCAAAATTCATAGGTAGGATCGATGAATAATTTAACATCTACAGTTTCATGTTGACCGAACGACAGATTTGGAAATTTCCTCTAACCAAATTCTAATGAAAACTCTTATATATAATCATCAACTCTTATATGTAATAATCACTCATGCATGAAAAAAATTAATAGAAAATCCTAACGTATTTGTTAGGCAATTCTGTGGAACTTCTATTGGACATTTTATTAGTTTTTCGTCGAGTCTATCCCGACTATCCCTAAAGAAAATGTAAATTAAAAAATGTTTTCGAGGGAAAAATCAATAAATTTTCATCTTTCTATATAATTTATTCTATTGAGATATTTCTTGTAGAAATTCTTCAGCATGAATTTTCTACATTTTGCAGCCTTTTTTATTTTCTCATTGAAAGTTTAAAGCAAAAAAAAATAGAGAACATGAGCCGAGGAATTTCTATAAGAATAATCTCAGTAGATCAAGTTTTGCAGAAAAATCGAATTATATAGATTTGTCTATACAAAATTTTTTTTATCAAACATTGCTATGAGAAAAAAAACGGATGGAAAAGTTGTGGAATTTTTCAATAGGATTGGCAAAAAATGAAGAAATTTTTCAGAAGAAGTTCAAAAGTAGTTTTTCTATGAAATTCTCTCGTGCGTACTTGATTGAAGATATTTCTTTTCAACCCTAGACTGGTTACCTCGGAGAAAAACGTTGCACTGCGTCGTTGTTCATTTCTTATTATTGATTAACCGCGTGGAAAATTCCGAAAAAAATTGAATTTGTTGAATTTATTGAAGTATCTAGAAAATTATAGTATTTTTAAAAATAATTTTTATTTGAAATTCCTGAAGAAAATCAATCATTTCGAACAGACGAATCATTTTTTCGTTACATTTTTTTGTGAAAATGAAAGAGCATAAATGAAACGAAAAAAAAACTTTCTAATTCTGTGGAGTATAAGATACATTCAAAGAAAATTATGTCAATCGGATAAAAATAGGTAAAAGCCCGGTTTTAAAGCTAGAAAAGTGAAAAACGTCGTTTTTTGTTGATGCATGGGCAAAATCGATTGGGATAATTATTTTTTGCATTTTTTAACGGATTCCTAGCTCTATCAAAGACTTTCAAATCTTACCGACGTCGCCCCTTAAGGATATCGAGGTATATTTTACAGTTCGGTACAGACGCCAGACCTCAGTATAGATTCAACCATTTTCAATCATCAAATTTGTCAATTCAGTTGCGTGAGAAAAATTTGAAAAAAAAATTATGAATATTCAGTGTCATTCAAATTACATTTTGTACAGATCTATTATTTTTTTGAACATTCGTTGTTTATAGATAAATAATTGAAATTGTTTAAACTATCGACAACCGATTTTTTTAGGCATAAAATCGATTTCTGGTAAAATCCTGAATATAAGAAATTTTGTTACGATTCCGAACAAATGACTTTTATGGGGGACAATTCTTGGTTTATAAATTATTTGTACAAAATGCTAGCAATTTTAAAAAATTGCAATTTTTTAATCATTTCATCAATCTTCCTCCAAAAGTAAACTTCCTATTCTTTTTCAGATTTAAAACATGTTTTCCAATGGTTCAATATTGACATACAAAATTCAAGCCTGCAAAGTTTAAATTATTGTAAAATGTCCAGAAACTTAGGGTCAAATGGGGCTCAAAGGAAAGCTCTGATGTTCGACTATAAAAGTAGAAAAGCATTTAGCCGGAGAAAAAGTAGCCAAAGTATTTGGACATTCTTCAGAATCAAGCATAAGGATCGAACATTCCTCGGTGTAACCAATCAAAATGAAGCGAATAGAATTGCCGAAAAAATTGTGCAATCGGATTAGTTACACTCCTCGCAAGGGTCATATTTCGCGAGGATTATAGCTTACAAGGGGTGAATTTCACGTGGATGAAACGTCGCAAAAGTCCTCTACATTTTGAGAAGGTGATCATAAAAATAATCAGTAATGGATAAATTAATATTGAGATGGAAAACATGAAAATTGTACAAATTCTCTTCAGAAGAAAACATTAATTGTGATCGCATGACAAAGTTGAGACATGAATGCGAAAAAATGGTTCCTCCTTTGGATCGATTGGCCTTTTTTAGTGCCACAAACAAAACCGTGGTAAATTCAATAAAAGCCAATAAATAATGAGATTGACTTTCTCATAATAGAGATGCTTCTTGTGACTTTGGATCTTTGTGGCGTTTGACCCTCATGACATTCACCTCTTTTGAGGTATGACCCTTGCAACGTACGACTTTTGGAATGCATGAACGATGCCAGATTTGATCCTCGCAAGGCCACATTCCTCAATTGAACATTCCTCGTTTTCCCTATTCGACCCTTGTGTAATCATTCTTGAATGTCAAAATAGTATATTTCGTTACGAGTGCGGAAAAGCGTTTTATGGCTCGTGAGATTATTTTACTCGCCTTCGGCTCGTGCTATAAACCTCCCACGAGCCAAAAAACACTTTTCCCACGAGTATCGAACGATATTTTTCATCACAATGTGTGAAAAAGGAACTAAAAAGTTACTTTTTCACACAGCGTGATGAAAATGATGTTTCATGATTTCAATTATTACAAATCTTCGATAATCGCTAGTTGTAGTCGATGATATCGCTTTCAATCATGCAATCAACTTTTTTGGCAGTGGTAATCACTGCTATCACCGATCAATGTCATCAGGGCTGTATTCACATGTAATCAACTACATTTTTTGATCGTGGTGTCACTCCATTCCAATGAGAATAGCTCCTTGCGTAGAACACATTCTATTTTTTCTAATACCTGCCGAGTTCACTTTTCGGGGGTACAGCGGAGGTAAACGGTTTCTTAATTATTGAAATTGTTTTTTTATCGCTTCTGCATTCCACAGTTTTGTCATCTATATGTATAAGCCAAATTTAGCCGTTGTGGCCGATTATTATTAATATATTATGGAAAATTCGAAATTTGCAAAAATCTTCATAAAAATAAAGTCAACACATATAGCTATCTTAGTTTTATTTCAACTTTGAATTTAATTGAATTAATTTGAAGCATGATATCTCAAGATATCCTTGGTATTCCAATTTTCAAAACATTGAAAAATATTGTTGCCTTTATCTTCGAACAAAAAGGCTTATCGCCTTCATCTCCGAACTCGGTCAAAAGGGCATCCAAATAATTTTTATAAACCATCATTCAATGAATTCAGAACATTTTTTTAGGTATCGTGGGACAATTAATTATTGGAAAAATTCAAAAATCTAAAAAATTTTTGAATGAATTAAATTTTAATTAATGTCGATGGACAGGGCTCAACAAAACCTACATTTGAAAACAAGAAATTATTTAATTCCATTGATTCATTAGCGCACAATTGAAGAAAAACTTTGTCACACATATACACATACGTACGAATACGCTCTAAAAATTGCATTTTCGGAGTTTGTGGATCATAATGGGGCGATATAATACAAAAAAATCTGAAACTTGAATTTGAACGATTACAAAGCTTCCATTCGAAAGCAAAAATATAAAGAATTGGGGAATATCGTAGGGTGGATCGTCCAGTGCTTGAGCAACTAAAATACAATAATAACTCAAATATCGGACAATTTCATCAGGCTTCATGGAGTTGAGGCATAATATTATTGATTTGGGAAAGGACAGCTTAAATTTCAGTGAATTTATCTTTTTTTATTCATTCCGGCCGTACGGTAGCGTTTCGCGGACGCCATGCGTCCGTGAATCGTTGCTTACAGCCGTTATGACAAATAATATTGTTCGTCATATGGGCTAAAAAACTTTTCTAGCTCATATGATTGCAGCCCGAGCCGAAGGCCGAGGAAACTCATATTCGTTAGAAAAGTTTTTTTCGGCCTAATGACGAAATATACTATTTTGCTTCCGAATGGAAGCCTTGCTTTTGACCGATTTTTAGATTTTCTAATTTTTATTGCAAATGGTCTACAATGTTATGAAACGTGAAGAAATGATGTTTTTCCTTAATATCTCAAAAACTACTGCACCGATTTCAATTTTTTTTTTCAAAATACTCTTCTTGAGTATTTGATCCGCGGCCACTATGCAGATCAATCAAAATATATATTATATATCCGCTCATACAAAGTATCCGAGATATTCCCGTTTTCTCGTTTTTAAAATTTTTTCATTCTGGTACGCACGATAACTTGAGAAAAAATGAGGATAGCAAGTTGAAATTTGGTATGATCCACTTTTTTTTACTGTCAAGAATAATTGTCTGGCCAACAACGGAGGAGGAACCATTAACTACTTGCGAAAGTAACGAAAATGCGACGAATTAAGTAGTTCATCAGGTGTGTTGTTGACACTTCTCTTGAAATTTGGTATGATTATCGCTCTTACAATACTGAATGTTGGTATTTTGGATAGCCGCAACCGACCGGGCAGTTTCGGAGATATTGAACCTTTTGTATAAATCTATGGTTACGGTTGTATGCCTGTCCCAAGAATAGGAAATTGCTATGGATCCATCGGATAAGCTCGCACCCCTGCTTGTTTTCTAAATGAATACATCGATGCGTAAAATAACTGGACATCCAGCCCATTTTAAAACTTGCTTAATGCAATGACGAGGATGAATTTGAGAAAAAGACTGATTGAAAATACCTCAAACCTTCTTGAATGTCAAAAATTCTTTATTTTTATTTATATAAATTATAATATATATTTTTTGCATTCTTGGGCGAAGGACGAGAGCAAACACATATTTGAATACACAAGTATCGAAATGTATGTTTTCGCTGATGTTCTGTCCTTTTTGGTAATTTTGTTGTTTTAGTTCGCAAAGAGCGATTCAGATGTGTGGATTTAGTCGTTTCGGTTGTGATACAGTCAAGAGGGGGAAAGGAAATGAATGCGCGATGGTTGATGCGCCCCCGTAATTACAAAAATTCACTATCCCATGGCAAAACGAGTTGAGTCAAACAGAATAAAGTTCGTATTCATCCAGCGATTATCTCCGAAATTGAAAGTCAAGCAAAAAAACGTCTCCTGACATCACTAGAATTGATAAAAAAATTCAATATAATGCATATCAACTCAAACCGTTTTACCCCATATTCAAATCGTATTACATATTCAATGGAGGGATGCAAATGGTAAAGCCAATGATCTTATCAATATTTCTGATGAGATAAAAAAATATAGCCAGTGTCATCTAATCAATTACTCCCGCTACTTCTATCAATGAAACTTTCCTAATGATATTTCGCTAGATTCAACACTTCTGTGATCTTTATAGCTCCGCGGAAGACTCGAAATAATAGAAAGCTCCATAATTTGTGTCAATGTCATCATAATCGACCCACAATGGTCCACATCTATCCAATTTTTCCAGTAAAATAAACTAAAAGAAATTTATTAATTCGAATTTCATGTAGAAATTGCGTAACACAAGAATACTCATTCAAAATCATACAAATATTTTCCACAATAAAATGTACATCTAGAATAATGAGTAAATGAACAATTTCAGTCGTCTCTCTATATGGTACAGCAGCATTTAATGGGCTCGTACAAATTCTCATTAACTTGACTAACAGAAATTGCGCTAAGAGCAAAATAACTACCACTCAAGATTTAATTACAAAATTATTCCTAATGTTTTGTTTTTCCGAACACGTGATGAATGGTTTTGACCCTTCCATTATTTTACTATAAATATTGTTGGCTAATTCTTATAGTTATAAAATGTTCACCCTAACTTATTGATCCAAGGAAACAAGAGAAATCGAAATACAGTCGCTATTTTGTTGCGTTATCAGAAATATATAATATTTACCCAATGAATAATAACACTATACAATTACGATTGGGTAGAAAATTCGCGAAACACTTCTTTTTTTATTGGAAAAATGGTTTCGATTTCGATACAATTTCACGATTAATGGAATGGAATTGCGATTGCTTTGATATCGAAGATGATACATCTGGAGGATTCCACTCAGGTTTGAGTTTTTAAAGATTTTTATTCCCATCTAATGAAGAAATAGAACATTCATTTTAATCAATTAGCAGTTATTATAGTTCAAAAACCTCATTAAGTCTATGCAATGTCATTCGTGAGTCCCATTTTTCCCATCAGACAGGTGATCTTTTCAATGAATATCTCACATCAATTGATCAATCAATCATCAATTCTATAGGAAAGAATGGAAAAGGACAGGACATAATTCAAAACAGTTTAGCTGCATGAGTTATCAAGAGGCCTTCAGATTTTTTATGGCAAACGTTGTGATCCACCAATAGAGTTCATTAAAATTGATTTTGCCAATCGATTATTCTCACAGATATCTGCGGAATAGTTCGTAAAAATGAATGAACAAGATTAATCAATCAATTAATATTTATTGCAATACTCTGAGGTTAGTGGAGTACTTTTAAATTCTTTTCCCATCATTTTCGATTATCTTTCATTGAGTTCCGATGAACTGCATTCATTCAATCGTTCTACATCCCCTTGATATTAATCGTTAATGACTAAATATATTTCAACCATCTTAATCAACTCGGTATTACTTGATTTTAAATTGAAGCTCCTAATATCTATCAATTGAAAACAATATTATCATTGAATAATTTCCATCCTCAGTACGTAATCCCTCAATTTTAATGGCCAGAGGAATCCTATAAAAACAACAGGAATAATTTTTACATCGTACTAGTATTATACCCTCATCCTCAATTCAACATTAAATGGTCAGATTGTTTCACCCCCAAAATTATAATCTTCGAATTTTCATTCTGTTTGAAAAGGAAAATAATATATGCCCTCATTCGCTTAAAACCTCAAACACCATAAACTCATATATATACAACGCAATTGAACATTAAATCCTAATCATTACAGTCTCCGAAGAAATGTGATGATACTTGAAATTCGCTAAACTGTTATGTCTAAATAATTTATTAAAGAAAAATAAAGTGAATCCCAAAAATATAAAGAAAAAAATGTATGCTTAAACATTACTCAGGAAATTTTAATTTAACAAACCATGGAATCAATGAATCTCACAGACTATTTAAGAATAAAAAAAGGAATACTCCAAATCCAAAAGAAAGAAAATTTTCTCAATTCCATTTTTAAAAAAAGTTTAGTCTATTTTACAATAAAAAGCTTATATTTTTATCAACTTCATCGGTGAATATAGTAACAAATTTTACATTACATTTCTGAGTTGTGTTTATCCTTTTGTTTTTGCTTCATTCATTTATTTTTTTTTTGTTTCATTTTCGTTTTTGGTACCTCATTTATAGTAAACTTCGAGACCACTGTACAACAAAGAATTGAAAGTATCATCTCGATAAGACATTTATGGCTCGTTGTTGAACGGTGGATCGTGTGAATAGAAACCCCCCTTTTCCAATGCCCCCCCCCCCCCCCCCCCC
>NW_021680423.1:995526-1021218 GCF_001412515.2 Diachasma alloeum
CCCCCCCCCCCACCAACACTTTCCCTTACCACACGCCGTCGACCTATTCTACACATAACTGAAACGCCATTGTACATTAGATTCACATTCCTTCACGTTCATTTAGTTTGCACAGGACAGGCAAATGTGTCACATCAACCTCTCTGCATGTGTATTGTAGCTAACTCCTCGATTGAGGTTGACATAAAATTGCATACTGTCTTTTCTGCTTTTTCTGTAATATTTTTTGTTTTGTTGCATTCTGCATTGTTTTTTTTTTATTTAATAGATAAAACCCACATAGTAGGCGTGTATTACTCGTTTTGTTTTTTAGGGTTTACGAAATCCACGATTAATGGAGGGAACTAACTAATAGCTCATAATTTGTGATTACTAGTCAACCATGTAAGGCCCTCGTAGAGTCCATCACCGGTCGTTGCGCACGACGGTTGAACA
Source organism: Diachasma alloeum (assembly GCF_001412515.2). NCBI lineage: Eukaryota > Metazoa > Arthropoda > Insecta > Hymenoptera > Braconidae > Diachasma > Diachasma alloeum. The sequence goes on from NW_021680423.1 coordinate 995,962, forward strand.
TACCAATTTCTGTCTCGTATTCTTGTTAGTCCAAGTTTTTCTTGTATTTCGTGTGGTTTCATAGCTGAGGAAAGAAGTATTTCATTAATTTAGTGATCGGTTATACTCGAAAGAAGAAGTGGTAAAACGATGGAGTGGATATAAGCCTTTTTATTTTAGAGCCACTAGATTTTAGGGGACTTTTTTCCATGTTAAGTCCCGGGTGGATTATCTTTCGAGCGTGATTTTGGTTGTTTTTTTATTTTGATAATCTGAAATGATCTCCAATTGCTATTCAGTTTTAGATAGCCCTGGAATCTTCAAAAATTATGATTGTACAATCATAATTGAAAAAAAGCTGAACATTTTCAAAGAACGTTTTTGAATAATATTGGGAAATAAACCCAATAGGAGGGAAATTGCAAATTAGTAATTAGATGCATCTAATGGCTGTTAGGTCGTTGTTTCTCACAGTAGTGAATGGCTGTCAGATCGTTAGTTACCATGATAAATTATCCATTCACTATTTCCTCTCTATTGGACTTATTTCTTAATCATTATTAAAAACATTCTTTGAAAATGACCAGTTTTTTCTACTTTTTTGATTTGTCCAATATAATTTTTAGGCACTCCTGCGTGATGTAAAATCCAATGAAAATTGTGATACATTTTAAATTATGAAGATGGAAAGACAATCGAGATATCGTTCGAAAGATGATACGCCCAGGCCTTAAGGTATATTTCTAAAAAACACGTTTTTCTTAAGATTGACCACAAGTTTTTCATAGATAATGTTTATAATACTCCCCAACTATTAAAAAAAATGCTAACTAGTTGTACTATACAGTTTAGGAGATAATAAATAATGAAATGTGGGCTTCTAACACGTATCATTCATCATTTTTGATAGCTCAAACGAATATTATTATTGATGATACTTGTTAAAATTTTCGATTCTTTTTTCGAAGCGTTTTCAAATCGGGGGACGAAATAAATATTCTTCCAAGATTAAATGAAAAGGCTTATATGACATTCAGAATCTCGATTAAGAAATTATCTCGTTAATATGTGATTCAAACGGCATAAACTGTAGATAAATTCGTTAGAATTTTGTCCTGAAAACCCTCGTCCACAAGATGAATGAAAGATTAACCTTGACATTCATTCATTCATTCATTCATTCATGATGATTAACCTTGACGTAACTTTCGTGTAATTATAAAATCATCTGGTTAAGATGATTGTCTATTAATTATGCAATTATCTCGGGGACAGGCGATTTACAAGAAAGATTTGTCAACAGTTCAAGGTAAAATTGCTCATTCTTGAGATAAATCAGAGACCTATCTCTTCATGACAATGGTATTACTTCCATAATATTATTATTTATAGGCAACTTTATCTCGTCTAAAGAAGATTCCTTGACATTTTCTTTTGAATAATCATGCATCCCCAAGATGAATGCACAATTAATGAAGATTCCATGTTTAATGGAATCTAAAATCATTCTACCACTTCTTTAATAAATTTCGTTCATGGTTGAAAATCCTTACCGTCAGGAAGATCTTGTTTATTAGCAAATATTAAAATAATAGCATCTCGCATCTCTCTGTCATTGATAATTCGGTGTAATTCTTGGCGTGCCTCATCAATTCTGTCTCGATCAGCGCAGTCAACTACGAATATAAGTCCTTGAGTACCAGTGTAGTAATGACGCCACAACGGACGTATTTTATCTTGCCCGCCCACGTCCTATGGATAAATTTCAATTGTTATATTCGTTTATCATTACAAACTTCGACCCAAACTCATGGAATGAAACTTCATCTTAATTTAATTGACTTCAATTATGCACTTACCCAGACATTGAATTTAACGTTTTTATACGTTACTGTCTCTACATTAAATCCTACAGTGGGTATTGTTGTGACAGATTGGCCCAATTTTAATTTATACAGAATAGCTGATGAATCATTATTATTAAGGAAATTATGAAATCACATTACTGAATACGTTTTACATTCTGTAAACTCTTGCATTTTTTATTCCGAAGGATAGCATGATGATGTCTTTAACATAAAAGTAGAAATTGTGGAAAAACGACGAAAATTATTCGACAGGAAAGTCAGGATTGAAGGATTAGAACAAATCGAATTTGATGGCATTATTGATAATTTTGTAATTATTATTCGTCTAATGGAATTTAGGACGGAATATCAACAGACTCGATTGGGAAAATTTTTAGCTACAAGAAAGATCTATTCATCATTTCTCCTTACCTTACTTAAGGATATCCAAGTATTTTTTACAGTTTGGTACAAACCACACTCCAGATTCAACCATTTTCAATCATCCAATTTGACAATTAAAATTACATTTTGCACAGAATTATTATTTTTTTAAACATTCGATGTTTATAAACAAATAATTGAAACTGTTTAAACGGTCGGAAATTTCATCTTCTTAGGCATGCAATCGATTTCTGAGTATGAATAAATTTGTTACGATTCTGAACAAATAATTTTCATAGTGGAAAATTGGTAGTTTATAGATTATTTAAAGGAAAATACTCGTGATTTCCAAAAATTGCACTTTTTAAATTATTTCATCAATCTTCCTTCAAAAGTAAACATTCTAATTTTTTTTTAGGATTTTTAAAATATTTTCCAACGGTTTAATATCGAGATGCAAATTCCGATCTGCAAAGTTGAAATAATAAAATCATAATAAAATGTCCGGAAACTTGGGGTCAAATGGGGCTCAAATGAAAACTCTGACGTTCGACTATAAAAGGAAAAAAAACATTTCAGCGGAGAAAGAATAGCCAAAGTATTTAGATATCCTTAAAACTAAAATGATGTAAGAATCAACAATTGCACCTGTTATAAAAGTGCCCACCCCCCAAATGTGAAAATTACGGGGAGAATCGGATGAATTTTGATCACGCGTTTTTTAAGTGAAGAGCGCCTAGTTTTCCTTATAATTATGGATATTTCAGATATCCAAAAATTAATCATTAGTGTGAAAGAAAAAAAAACATTGTTTATCACCCATTAGCCGTGTAGAAGCCTCAAATAATATAATCCAATAAACGGTCCAGGGTATCACAAAAAATGTGCAGGACAATTGCGAATCACTTTTTTTGATATATGATTCCTGAATAACCTATTTTCTGTTTCTGTGTATGAAAAAATCCACTGAACAGGCGCAATAATTCAAGATCAAAGTATTGGGACATTTATACTGTTCAAGATTTGGAATATTTGAAAAGTGATTCGTATTTTGGGAAAAAAGTTGTCTATCTTAAAAATTAAGTACACTGGATTGTTTTTTGAACTGTTTTGAAATTAATGTGTCAATACAATAAAACGAGAGCAAAAAATACTGAATAAACAAAAGTAACACCAACTTGAGAGATCTTCAGATCGAAAGAAGACGAATACATGCCCGATGGAATGCACTGTAAAGGAAAAAATCGGTATTCATAACAATATAATTTTAGTCTTCTACACGGCTAACGGACAATAAATGATGAGTTTTTTTACACTAACGATCGATTTTTGCATGTATGAAGTTAGAGATCCTCACTTCAATAACCCGTGATGTTCAAAACTCACCGAAGCCTCCTCTTAGACAATATCGTGAGTGTCTATATCGACGACTACCAAATTTTATCATGCAATGTAGGGGGCATGACAATGCTTCCCATCAAAAGAGGATATATATCCCCTTTATGAATAAATCTTCAACTCGTCAATGACCAAAAGCCATAGACATACTGAGAATACAAATCCCTCAATTGTGCATGTTTTGATAGTTTTTCCACGCTTTAATCTCCCATGTCAGCATATTTAACCTCTCATTGAAAAAGGATACTCGTTTTCCCAGCTGCATCGAGTCCCAACATGAGAATCCGCATCTCCTTATTGCCAAATATCTTCGACAAAAGCTTGCCCATCTTGATGGCCCACTAATTCCGTCGTAACCTGTACCTAAATAGAGATGACACTAATAATTACTCAACAATAAACTCTGCACCAACAATTTAATAACACGTAAAATCATCGTGAGGCGATAGATCTGCACATGCTCCCATAAATCAACTATTATTGTATCAATAGTTATAGATAAATATGATGAATAAATGTATATACTCTTGTAGACTCCACGAATATCATATGAATCACCAATTTCATCTGAATCCCTGACCACTATGAACTATATCAACATGAACAATGAAGAAACATCCCATTATCAACGCGGAAATGAGTGAATGTTCGTAACTCGAGCCAATTCATTCGATCCCTCTCTGACGTGAGAGGAAAAAATTTGAGCCACTTCCTTGAATTTTTATATCACTATTTAAAAGGTTAATTCCGATGTGAAGCATCTCAGTGACAAAATCACTAAATTCCCTCATTCCAATGACTGAAATGACACAAAAGAAGGTCAAAACATGGCGAATAATGATCACATGAATTTCATTTAATTAATTAACAACGTCGGAAGGCTGTACCAAAACGGATATTGTAACTGTTTTTTAACTGACACGAAAGATGTCTATTACCCACAATTCATAACCTTTCTACATCACGTTTTATTCCTTAATATTTGCCTTTTTTCCTTGAATGTGTTGGAGAGATGGGTGATTGGAGGATGATGAGAATATACCCGGCTAATTAAGACGCATACTCACCAAAAAGCATCGACACCGTAGCAATAATTTATCATCAACAAACGGGCACATCACAACACATCATATTCACAATCATTTATGCCATTGAATGCCATTATACCCACTAAAACACCCACCCAGCCCAACCCAACACACAAGCATAATGGCTAGCAGCTCCGCTGGAACGTTTGTGGTAGCGGCTGGTACCTCAGATTTACAATGTTGCCAAATGTTCTCTGATGACAAGTCGAGTCCAAAAATTTAATTTTCCCATTTTCGTGGGTTTTTAAAATAATAATTTAATTTTTCAACAAATTCACTTTAAAAAAATCCTGTCTAACAATTTTTAAAGCCTCTATTCTGCTTATGAAGTAATGTAATATATGATGTTTATGTTTTTTTAAATGTAATGTAATCTTTTGTTGACATGCAGTAATTGTAAAAAAAGAGAAATTCATTTTTTACTGTAATAAAACAATACATGTATAAGATAGTATGTGTATATACTATATAATGTATAATATATCTCTCTATATTATGAAAATCCAAATCGACTTCTTGTGATGAAAATTTGGTGCTCCAAATTAAGACTCCAAAATTAAGGGTCACAAAGGTCAAAATAAGGGTCACGAGAGTTATAATGAAGGTTAGAGTACAGATCCAAATAAGGGTCACAAGGGTCAGTTTAAGGACCAGAAAGGTAAAATTAAGGGTAATCGGATATCAAGATAAAAGTCAAAATGAAGGTCTCGATATATTTCTCTATGTTATAAAAATCCAAAGCGACTTCTGGTAATGAGAATTTGGTACTCGAATTTTTTTTTGTACTCGAAATTAAGACTCCAAAGTTAAGGGTCAAAATACAGGTCACGAGGGTCAAATGAAGGGTCACAAGGATTAGAATAAGGATCAAGGGGGTCATATGGGTGGACGAGCGGAGCGAGCAGGGGGCGTAGCCCCCTAGTATAGTATACAATACATACTCTATGCATATGTATATTTTTTTATACTTAAATTTTTTTTAACTGTAGAAAAATGAATATAGTTTTGGTCCAATATATTCACTGAAATTTTTTGAAAAATATAAAAAGAGTCCAACTTTGAAAACAACTCGTTTTTTGAGGTTTTTCTGAGGAAATTGAAAAAAATTGGCATATTTTTATATGGAAAGTGTGTTCGAAGACGCACATATTGTAAAAAAAACTCAAATGGGTTGATTTTTACGGAAGTTACAGGCATTTGAAGATAAAACTTGCAAAAAAAACATGACTGCCCCCAGGATGCCTCAAAAAATTTGAAAAAATTTGAGAAGTCATATTTTTCCATATACAACCACAGGAAAAATCGGCAATATGATTGGCGATGGTGAGGGTTTTGACCTGAGTGAGTTCACATGGAATACCCCATATGTATATAGTACATAATACATCCCTAAGAATAAAAAAGAACGCAAAAAGCAAAAGAGAAACGGAGGAGATGAAGAGGATTATCACGATTCCGAATAAATTATTCAACAATTAAATTCTCATTGTAAAAAACTTTGTTCAAACCATTCATTTTTCCTGCACTATTATTGAAATAAAAATTAATGAAAGTGAGAAACGGTATGGTTTTACTACTCTACGCGCGCCAAGCACGCGCCCTGTGTTAGTTATTCAAAAATGATGGAAATTTTCAGAGAAATTTTTGATACCGAACACTTCATTCTGCCCCATTATCATTGAAGAATTTCTAATTTAAATATCTGGGGAACTATAGAAGATAAGCGAGTCCAACAGTGTTTGGAAGCGCCCATTTTTCTGGCCTTCTTACATAGTTCGATGAAGTAATAATTAACTGCTCACCAATGATGATTTTTAAAGCTATTCTCAATATTTAGAAAATCGCTGGCTTGATAAGGCGACTCACTAGTATCTCTGAAATGAATGGATTCCAAAGAAAACACTAATCTTTTTTCCGTAAAAATAAAACTCAACTTTTTCCTCTGAAACCAGTAGTTTTCAGAGGAAAAAGTTGAGAGATACTTGCAAAATGATGGATTTGTTCTTGTTTACCACTTCACCACCTAAATGAAAGTGAATAATCATTTGAAAATTATTATATGCACATAATGTTTTATTTATTTACAAATTAAAAACATTTCTTCAATACAATGAAATCGTGACATCACAATAACATCGATATTCGTTAATTGAATGAAATTTCAATAATTTCATATTCCATTTTCTACAACATTTTACAATTAACCCTAATTGTAATTAATTCGTAATTTTCAATGAGTGGAGCTAATAATTTTTAACGATTGAAATGATTACTTTCACTATAATTTCAGATTTTTTACGCTATAAATAATAAGAAGATGTACATCTCCAATTAATAGAAATAATTTGCTTTTATTAATGACAATTAACGGCTGCGAATAGCGTGATGGCAAGTATGACTTTTAATGGAAATAATATGCATGATTGTGATGATTTGGTAACATTAATTTAAAATTACTAATTATTCATTTCTTCAATAACTGTTTCTATCACCAAAATTGAGCGATTTCTTCATGCTTTCACTTTTGCTTTCATATGAATGATAAAAATACCTGTTTAATAATAACTGTATGAATCTATGAAGAGTGCATAATCTCACGAGGAAAGTAGAGAAATAAATATAAAAAATTGATGATTTTTTAATGGAAGAAGATATACTTTCGGGTAGGTGATTCTAGAAGAAATAATGTGATGTTAATTATTCAGTTGAAGAGAACTGAGTTTGGATCCTCGTCATCCAGTTGCTTTACATGCCGCAATACATCTTTCTTTGTTATTACTCCTAACAGTCGACTGTGAAGTAAAAGAAATAGAATTACAAAATGGCTGAATTCAATTCATGGATTATTCATTAAATATCTTCCAAAGGGAAGAGATTGAGATACATTTATCAGAAGACCTTTTTGTACCACAACTTGTTAATTACAAAAAAGCTTTGTTGACGAATTAATCTTGTCAAGATTTCCTAATTAGAATGTTAAAAAAAAAAATCATCAAAGTTTGTTTGCAATCATTTCAACAATGAACGGAAAATTTATGGAATACTCGAACCCTTTAGTTTTAGAGATATTTTGCAGAATAATTTATACAGAATTTGTCAACTTCTCAATTGAAATAAAGAAGTGAATAGATGAATAAATGACCTTACCCATTATGAGTGACGAGGGTTTGCCTCAGCCCCAATTTCCTAAACATATCAACAACTGTTTCCATCGGCGTCTGATCAGTAATCGTAATAGGAGCCATATCGAGTATTTTCTTCAGCTTCAATGGAGGCGGAGAATGCACTTGTAAATTATTCCCACTGGTGAATATAACAAGTGATTGTCTCGTAATGCCCTCAATCATGCGTTTAGCATTTGCAATAGCGAGATTCAGATCACGTCTCAGTACAAATCCAACGAGGTACTGAGATTCTTTTGAGACAATAACTGGAAAACCATTGTGCTCGGTATCTTTGAGGAGATTCTCTACATCTTCTACTGTCATTGAGTCCTGGGTAAGGACGTGGAGAGCCTCGTTACGCCTGTGAAAAATAAAAATGAAGATGACAAATTTCATTCAAGTCACCATAGCTCATCATAAATTCCAATTATTAAATGATCAGAATAATGAATTAAGCTGGAAGAATCATCCCTTTTCCTAAAGTATTTCATGAAATATTGATGTTAATTATATTAATTGACTAGGGGGCTACGCCCTCTGTTCGCTCCGCTTGCCAACCCCCATATGATCCCTATATGACCGCCATATGACCTCTATGATCCTTATTCTGACCCTTAGTTACTGACCCCCATAATCCTTATTTGGACCCTTACTGGGACCTTTGTGAGCTTTAATCTGATCCTTGTGACCCTTATTGGGACCCTTAATCTGTCATCCTTGTTACCCTCATTTGGACCCTTAATCTGATTCCTGTGACCCTTATTTAGACCATTATTATGACCCTTAACCTGACCCTTCTGAGGCTTAATCTAACCCTCATGACCTTTATTCTAACATTCGTGATCCTTATTCTGACCCACATGACCGTTATTCTGATCCTCATGACCCTTATTTGGACCCTTGTGATTCTTAATTTTGGAGTCTTAATTTCGAGTACCAAATTTTCATCACCAGAAGTCGATTTGGATTTTAATAATATAGAGAGATATTTTAGTCTATTCATTTCATGAATCAATTATCTTCATCAATTAATTATCTTCATGAGCTGTAAAATACCATGAAATAATCATAAAATTCCGCAAATAAAATGATGAACTGACACTTTGTCATACTAGTATGAGTAACATTTTGAGGAAACATTAAGGGTCTTTATTGTAGAGCCTTAGATCAGCTACAGAAAAGTTTTCTCCATATCCTCTTTCAATCAACATGAATTTTGTCTTCAACTCTACTGGATTCGCAACACTTTTTAATCAACTCCAATATTACCCCCTCCCCCCCTCTACTCTTTCCCTATTGAATAATCAATCAAGCAGGAATGCAGTGAAGATAAAGACTCTTAAAAGCCTTTTCCGTAGTGAAAAAGATGAAACGATCGTAAAATCTGGCAAATAGCCTATCTTACTTGGGTTGCATAACATCAGCTGCAAGTGTGGTATGCTGGAACTCCTCTTTGCTGTCTAGGAAAGGATAGCCATTGAGGCTTATGTGAGCATCATAGACTCCCTGTTTCCCCAGAGCATCGCCTACCCATTTGCTGGCCATAGCAGCTGCCATGAGAGGCACAATGTACCTCACCCCTCCAGTCAATTCAAACATGATGACGACCAAGGAGACCGTCATCCTCGTAACACCTCCAAGAACAGCAGCTGCTCCCACCATCGCATACAAACCTGGAGTGATACAATCAGTTCCAATCGTACACTCCTCACTGAACATCCGCATCTGCGGATAATTAAAAGCAAGTTGTTCCATTCCAATTCCAACAATTCTCCCCACAATAGCACCCAGACATAGTGACGGAATGAACAGTCCACATGGCACTTTAATGCCAAAAGTAAATATCGTCATGACTAGTTTCAGGATCAACGTCATCACAAGTAACCAAACAGCTTTGTAAACTCCAGCTTCAGCTCCTGCAGACTCAATGGTTACATTTGCGTTGGTGAAATTTCTACTGTAATCACATAACATGTCGACATTCGCCACTCCACACTTGCGGAATAGTAGGTATATCAGTTGACTCGTGCTCATTCTCGTGTAGGGATTTGGATATGCTATTACAGCTGTGAGAACTGTTACAACAAGAACTTCAGTTACTGGATACTGTCCCAATTTTGATGTCTTTCGATAGCGACACCAGAATAAATTTGCTTTGATAAATAATGTTGCAATTACTCCCTAGAAAAAATAATCAAAAGTAATTGTAGACATGTTGTAATGTGATTCTGGATTGTTTATGAGGGTTTTATTATACTCATTCACAGACCTCAAAATGGCCAAGATATTTGAAAGATACTAGTTATCTAGATTCATTATTTCATGGGTCATTTAATTGATTGAATAATGCTTAGTAATTACCCCAATTATTCCAAGCATCACGAAGGGAATTAACTCGAAGAATATCCAGGGTTTATTGTATTCCACATAAAACAATACGGAGTGCTCATTTCCGAAGGGATTGATGGAACGTAATACGAAGGCTGCTATCAAGGCACAAAAAAATGATCGCCACAGTGTTTTCAGAGGGAAATAGTAACTGACCTGTAACAAATCACACGCAATTGATGAATATTTCCTATGTTAGATAAGAATTTCGTAGTTTTGGAAAATACAGGAGTACGAAAACTTAATACAAATCATTTGGTCGATATCTCTCAAACTAATAATTTTAAAGAAAAAATCTCAGAGATTTGCTTCCGAATAATCACAGGCAATTCAGATAGATTCCTAGAAAATATGTCTCTCGACCAGTTTTTATAGGTTTTTTTGTTTATAAAGATATCCCCAAAATCATTCGCAGATTTGAACTAAAGACAATTACCTCTTCCAAACTGAAAAGAACACCTCCAATAGGAGCTCCAAAAGCCACAGACACTCCAGCAGCAGCCGCAGCTGATAAAATTTCTCTCTTTTTCGCCTCATTCCTACCATACTTTGGGAATAAATACGAAAATATATTTCCAATGCAACAAGCAATGTGCACCATGGGTCCCTCCTTTCCAAGACTCAGGCCGGCTGATACCGAGAGTATCAATCCAACCGATTTTATTATCAGAGTCCATTTTCCCAGGTATCCACGAATAATAAATCCACTCAGAATGGTTTTTATCTGAAAGAAGAAAAAACATATAAAAACACTTAATTTTATCTTTCCATAAATAGGACTAAGAATTGTTTATCGAGGTGGAGAAATAGAGCACTATTAGACATTGAATGTTCCCATTCGTGAAAAAAATTAGGAACGAATGTTCAGTAAAGAAGAGGTGAACCAGTTCATGTCACCATTAATATCACGTTTTCGTAATTATAAGTTATTATCGTGCTAATGAGAGACTAACAGAAATGATCAAAGGACCTTCTGTGTAGGAATTTTACGCAGCTTTATTGTATTCTCTTTTTCTTCCAGAATCACCCGTTTTAAAACTGAATGCATAATTGGCCGAGATCTCCTCTTCTCTCACTCGAGAGTTTAATTGTTGGATCATCTTTGTAATGAGTAACGTTAGGGAAAATTATCAAACAACCTCTATCACAGGAAATTTTACCAGATTCCGAAGAAGTTCGTTGATGTTTTTTTTTCCAAATCCTTCATTTTCACAATTATAGCGTAATTAACGACTGTTCCACTATGAGGTTTGGGACTTGTATTACTCCCAAATATTTTATTGAGTTGAAAGTCGTAGGAGATTTCGCTCACTCTGGAAGAATCGTTGAGAGAAGGTCCATAAATCATAACTCTGATTTGTAATTCAAATAATAATATAATATTTGCAAATAATTTAACGTCTCCGTGACAAGGTCTAGTGAATGCTTTCAGTGTAACGCGTAATTGAGAATATTCAAAGTTTTACGATTTTTTGTCTTTGAAAAGGCTATAAGGCTGTCATTGATAATCTCCAAAGCAGCCAAACAGTTTTCTCAAACTGAATGTTTCTATATTTACGATATAAATTCCTCTGAATAAAACATTTACCCTATTTAAAATTAATAACTAATCACCGCGAAGAAAGTGTCCTTACATCACACCACTTCACCTATTCGAGATGAAAAATTCATAATTTTAAAATCATTCTGAAGACTTTAAGTAATTTACCTCAGGAATACCAGAACCACAGGCATAAGGAGCAAACATCCTTACAAGAGCTGCTGACAAGGAAGCAAAGAGTAACGCCCAAGCGATATAAAACATATAGGAGACGATGTAAGCTCCTGCTCCAGTGTTCGATTGTCCGAAAACTTCAGGCCAGTTGAGCCACTGCGAGCAATTCTCCCCATCAAAGGTAGTTTCATTGTAACTCCAGCAGCACTGCTCCTTATTGAGCCAAAACGCTTCGGGACAAATTCCAAACTTAAGATCTGTCATCCACGATGCTCCAATATCAATAACACCAGCAGCTGCACCAGTGAATAAACCAACTAATAGTACACATAACCATCCCGACCATGCATCGTGTGCGCCCTTCACAAGGTCCCAAATAGAATCGTGTTTCTTCTTGAGAATGTATCGGTGTCTCATACGATCCCTAGCAATATCACGTTGCCAGTCAATCGTGTGGAAATCCTCGTACTGACCGATTCCTGGGATGTCATCTGATTCTGCTGAAACTATTTCATTTATTTTTTAATGCTACGATTCTCAGGGAATCCTGCTGCGGATTTTTACTGAGAATGAAACTAATAATTAATGATGATTTCCAAAATCTCAATTTGCTGAGCGGAATTTTAAAATTTTCACGCCATAATCATGTAATCGGAAAAAGATAAAACGTGTTAATTTTACATTATCAGTGTCGAGGATATTAAATATCTACGAGGGTATCTTCCACCTCACATTTTGTCAAATCTAAAAATAACAAGCAGTTGATTTGGCTTCGTTATAATACTCCTTTTGTTGAAATGTTGTTTGTGTATGAAAAGATGTCTCTTGACGAATTCTCGGGCATCAATTGAAGTTTGGAATTTTCAAAAAATGAACTGAGGTAGAGCAAAATGAAATGGATTTTCAAATGTAATCGAAGTTCTCGACCGTATGTTTTCAAATTATTTAAATTCTTCTCAGCCATGTTTCGGTCAACAGCGCGCATGAAAAATGCAATAGAAACCCTAGCGAATTCGCTAGAAAATTCTATTGGAATTCTATAAGAATTCTATTGGAAAATTCTATTTGTTTTTTGCGTTGATTCTATTGTATATTCGATAAGAAAAAGTCTATAAATTCGAATTTCTGTTTGGGATTCATTTTCTCTTGAGATTTTTTTCTATAAGAATGCTTGGGCATCAATTTTCCAAGTTTTTCCCACTCGAATTCTGTAATGCAAAATAAAACAAAATCCAGCGGAAAATTTGTGCCCAATAAGTCTAACAGAAAAAATCTCAAGAGAAAAATTTCAACAGAAGTTCGAAATTTATTGACTTTTTCTTATCGAATATCTAATAGAATTAGTGCGAAAAAAATAAATAGAATTTTTCAATAGAATTACAATAGAAATCCTATAGAAACCCCCATAGAATTCCTATAGAATTTCAATAGAATTTTCTAGCGAATTCGCTAGGTTTTCTATTGAAATTTTTCATACGTGAGCAGTAATCAACATGAAAAGTTTAACTAGTTAAAACCCGGGTGTACTAGGGTAAACTGCCCAGTAGATGGACGCCTAAGAAAACCGCCCAGTAGATGGACGTTTGTTTTTTAGCAAAGGAAAAAAAATTGATCGAAAAAAAATCGTCACTCAGGGGTTAAGAATCACAACAGTTAGTGACAATTCAAAGCAACAATTCACATTTCAGTATTTTTTTGCGTAATTTCCTATCCAAAAGTAGCTCGTCCATCTATAGGGCAGTATCCATCTACTGGGTAGCTTACCCTATCTTTCGAACGTTATCTCGATTTTTTTTTTCATCTTTCGTAATCTGAAATTGTCAATTAAGTCCCGCATCATGCAGAAGGTTTGAAAAATTATGAATGAATAATCAAAAAAAAGCAGAAAAAATTCTTAATTTTTTCAAAGAGCATATTTAATTTATATTCAGAATAAGTTGAATAACAAGAAATTGAAAAATGTATCTGATTTACGCTGACAAATGGCGGCCTGTCACCCAATATCATGCACGGGGAAGACTGATTTCGTAAATCTTTTCCCACACTGCACAGAGACATTTATTACTGAAAAGGCTCTTTGAAAAAAGTTGTAATATTTTGGAGAATGTTTTAATCACACTTTTGATGACTACATACCACTGTTTTGAAAATTGAGATACCTAGCTGTCACTTCCCATGAGGAGTTAGTGATTTGTTATCTACCATGGAAAATGACAGTTAATAGATAATTTGCCACAGCGAATCAGATATTTGTAATTTTCCCTTTTTTCAACTCATTCTGAATCTCAATTAAAAACGCTCTTTGAAAAAGTTCAAAATTTTTTCTATTTTTTTGTTATCATTCTATCATAATTTTTGGGAATTTCTACATGATGTACCACTCAATTGACAATTTTGAATTACGAAAGATCAAAAAAATCCAGATAACATTCGAAAGATAGCACACCCGGGCCTTAAATTGCACTCCGTATCAAATGCACAAAGTATTGCTCGACAGGTGCATTTTTAAAACTTAACTAGTTGAATTTTTCGTGTTGATTACTGCTGTTAACCAAAACATGGCCCACAAAAATTTTAATAATTTGAAATGGATTTTCGTAAATTTTTAACATCTCCTCGATAACCGTTATGAATTCAACAAATTTACAATGAGTTCAGCACGTTAAGTGGCTAATTCATAATGAAGGAGAGTTTTCCGAAATTTATCGTACTCATGTATTGATATCACGGTAAGATTCATGATTCTTCAAGATAATGATGATGTTTTTTGCAAATACATCGAGCTTCTTGAAACCATTACTCCCATCTAAATTGTCTATAATATTTAATTCATAGACACTGTTGTTCACTCAACAGTGGAAACTAATCTAGTAATTTCATTTTTGTAGCATTTGAAAGGTTGTAAAAGTAATTACAATTTTTCCTATCGTTTTCCTTGTGTAAAGTAGACGATAAAAAAATCATGCGACTTGTGCATTTAATGAGAAATTGTTTCTATTAGGCAGTCAGGGAAATTTAACATCGCTATAACAACTAGAGGTCGTAAAATACACTTTTACATGGATGTGATGAACCTTTTCGCAGTAATCGTCCATCTTCATTCAGTACAAGTAATCCATAGGTAAAAAATCTTTCAGGCATTATAATTCAATGGAGTAAAAACGAATAGGACAAAACAGATCAATCATTTCGTATTATTTTGTTCTAGATGCACTTCTGTAAGATTCAATATTGTATCAACTTCGTACTTTCGTTATAGGTACGATGAACAGGCCAATTTTTGGACGGTTAAGGGAAATTCGAGCTTCGTGGTAGGATTTAAAATAAAAGAATAATCTAAATGGGAATATGATGGCTTCCATCCATCCTCCATGTTTTAATTAGCAGAAAAAAATTATTTCAAGTGAAAATAACAAAACAAAGAATAATTAAATTACAAAAAAGTTGAATGCAGCCGAAACCCCGAATTTCTGGACGACCGGGATATATTTTATTTATTTATTAAATGTCGATCAATAGAAAACATAATTGATTTAGAATAATCATCCCGTAATTCAACATGATTGTAATATTTGATGGACTTGGACCGTCTGGGAATGAGTGCCTTGAAGGAATACACTCCTACAAAAATAAATTTTTCTCTCAAGAAAATAATTCCTCGGCAAAAGTTATTTTTTTTCTCAGTGTAAACAGGTCAATTGCTGGACGGGGGTTAGTTTCTGGATGATTTCAACTCGCATTGAATATTGCATAAATAGAATAAAAATTGTACTGACAATTTCCTCAATTCTGATGTTGACCAATCAGAGTGCAGTATTCGGTTTCACACCGATAATTTCCCTGTAGCCTGTCAATTGTTTTCTACGAATTTGACAGATATTCCTAACATTTTGGTGAAATGTGTCCCGTAACTCCGAACACTGCACCCTGATCGGCCAAAATCAGAATTGAAGAAGTTGTCCTCCGAATACCCCTCGACTTTCAAAATTCATCGGCTATTTCCGTCAAGTTTTCCTGCATATCAACGATTGGGATCAGTTTTGCAGTAAAATCCGGACTACGCAGCGCGAGTTTTACGATTTTAATCTGCAAAACTGATTCCTCTCGTTGCTATGCAACAAAACATTCGGGAAATGTCCGATAATTTTGAAGGTCGAGAGATATTATAACTGACAATTTCCTCAATTCTAATTTTGATCAATCAGAGTGCGATATTGGGGGTCACGTGACACGTTTCACACTGATAATTTCCCTTCTCCCCCTGAAAAATAGGAATAAACTCACAATGTGATGTTGTGTCCTCCAGGCGAACACTCCTCTCCAAATATGCATTGTTCCCCGTATGGGAACCCTGATGAGTATTCTCCAACATGTCTTCTTCGCTGCTGAGACTGCCACGACCTACTGCATTACTCCTCAGTCGTGTATCACCATGACCATTCAGGCCATTAGTCGTCTAATGAATATCCCAATAACTCCAATTAATATCGGCGAAAAATCATCTCAAAATTTCAATGTCTTCTACACTTTAAGCATCCAATTGTAACTGAGTTAAGAAGCATTCGACTCATGCAGAAGAATTATTTCCACGTGATGAACCAAAAGAACGTGCAGAGGGTCATTATCAATAAACATAAATGAATACAAATCATTGGGTAAAAGCTACTGAATGGACAAAAAATAATACGTGATGTGAATGTGTTCCAAAAGAATCTCAGTTATATAGAATTTAATGACTGTTTCATATTCTTACTTCTGGTAGCAACCGCTCGCTGCTGAGATTCGCAACGCTCGAGCGGTTTCCGGTACACTTTAATTCAAGATACGTAGTGTTACGTTTGTTATGTACTTTTGTTATAATGTTAATCTTTAGCTCTTATTTGCAGATTATTCGATTGTAGAAAAATTTTATCTCCTAACTATGATTTTTTGATACCTTATTTTCCATTCAATTATGCACCTCTCATACTTTCTTCATTAAGCTTCTGAAATTAGTTTCATAAGTACAATGAGGAGGTAAATACTGCGTGGTTCTGCAAAGATCACAATTACAGAGGCAAGGCAGAGAGAATTTACAGCGGGGTCGAGAATTCTGTAGTGAAATGGTGAAAAAGTTCAAGTCGAATATAAAAACTTTGATAATCATGTGGTTATCTCAGCGCTGAATGATTTTAGAAAACTCCTTAGCCATTTACCAAATTCAATTATTGAATTAAAATTTCGCGAACGCACAAGGTGTACAAATGAAAAATCGCAACCAATTCGTTTGCAAATAGAAAACAAAAAAAAGACCTTCTTTTAAAAGTTTAAATAGGATTAATTATAAATATTCTACTGCATTCTTGTTCGAGGATTAAGACAGAATGACAACAGAAGACACAAAATTTTGACAGCAACCGACAATTTTTCTGAAGTGATTTTAGAATGAAATAGTGGGGGACGTTGTTCATGCCTGACAAAATTTTCCTCTGAAAAATTATCCTGATAATGTCTCCTTATCTCAATCATAACCGAGATAATTCAACAATTAATAAAGACGATGAGTTATGTAAACTCACATAGGGGAGAGTGGAGCAAAATGAAACAGCCAAAAAATGACTGACGCAATTGAAGTAAAAAAAATTTTTTCATCTTTTTTTACCAATTTTTTTATTATTGGGGGTACTGATGAGAATAATAATTTTCTATTCGGTAGAAAGGAACATGCGGTGCCAAAAAATCACTGATATTCGAAACCCCTAGATAGCGGAGCGACGAAGGTATCACATGTGAATCCCACTCCTCTGTTAGATTACGATCTCCACGTGCACTAGTCAGCTTGTCCCCTGACTCTTCAGCAGCTAAACTAAAACCTCATCACCGCTGAGTCTATGTTCACTCCTCATTCCAAACTCCCGAAGGTTTTTTATATATTTCTTATATCGAGACGACAATATTAGTAAGTTTCATTAATTTCAGCCACAGTTCGTTTCAAGAAATATTAAATATTTCATTTACAATTCAATTAATTAGATTAGGGAGATTACACTTTTCTTTTTCCATTCGATTGAAATTTTGCATCACATTTTCCTTTTTCCCCCTCTGGGTCTCCCCCTGAGCCTTCTTCAGGACTTTAGATTTTGCAGTTTCATTTTCTTTTCAATTAATCCATTGACAAAATCTCCCATCAAAACTTCCCAATAATTTTCCATTCTACTAAACAGAAACTAATTATTTTCATCAGTACTCCTACACTGAAAGAACAAATTACCTCTGCCGAAAATATATTTATTCCGCTCAAAAAAATCGAGATAACTTCGTCTAATAATATAAGATACGGGGGGTCAATGTATAGTTTGATGTAAATAGATGAATAATTTGTCGCCTCAAAATAGTTTTTTTTTCACGTACACAAGTCAAGCGGAAAAGAAGTACACTATTCCGCTGATTACAAAAAAGCTTCGTAAAAGGTTTTGCAATTTTCTGTGGATCAGAGGTTTGATCTTCTCAAACTTATCCGTTTGTGACCTCAGAACTGGACTTTGATTTCTCACTCAATAACTATCAATGGCGGGGAAACAAATAAGTAATATTGGAAATAATAGAGAAAGTCGCAGTAGAGATTATAGTCGTATTTTTGCTGAAAGAATGGTTCTTCTGTCAGCTCAAACTTCTTCTTCTTCGGGAAAAATTTTTTGGTTTGCAGTCAAACAGATTATTATTTATCATGATATTTTAATCCTGGCACTCTACTCGAAAGAATATGTATTCATATGCCACTGTCAGATTTTCAAGTGAAAAGAATAAATTTTTCGCTGCAGAATATTTTCTCGTGGGGAATAATAATCTTGAGACTAGAAAATTTTGTACAGGTGAACATTTATCTTTTCGAGAGGCTAATTTTTTCTCTCAGTGTAATAATTGAAAACAATTGAAACTAGCAGAAGTTGATAAAAAAAAGTTAGCGCCCGGGTGGATTATTTTTCGAACGTTATCTCGATTGTTTTTTCATCTTCATAATATAAAATACATGACAATTTTCCTTGGATTTTACATCATGCAGAAGTCCCTAAAAATTATTATTGTATAATAAAAAAAAAAGAAAAAAACTGAACATTGTCAAAGCACGTTTTTAATAAAGATTGACCGATAACTTCGATAGAGAGGAAATACTGAATGGATAATTTATAATGGTAACTAAGGATTTGACAGCCATTGACTACTGTGACAAATGATGATCTAACAGCCATTAGATACATGAAATTATTGATTTGCAATTTCCTCCCTATTGGGTTTATTTCCCAATATTATTCAAAAACGCTCTTTGAAAATGTTTATCTTTTTTTCAACTTTTTTTTGATTGTACAATCATAATTTTTGGAGACTCCAGGGCTATGAAAAACTGAATAGCAATTGGAGACCATTTCAGATTATCAAAATAAAAAAGCAACTAAGATCACATTCGAATAATAATAATTCACCCAGGTCTTAATAAAAAAATTTTGTTTTGCTTGAATTGGTATCAAACAGTAGTTTTTCGAGTGTTTCATTTTGCCCCACTCTCCCCCAGTTATTTGATTAATTACTCCAAAATTGATAGTTTTGAGAAGACTTATCGAGACATTCCCTGCATCTTATAAAATAATTGAAACAATCGAACTGACTCTTTCACCGTCTCTCTATGGAAGCTCTCAATTGCAATTGCAATAATATACAACGTATCTATAACTTCTGTATCCTATGCGTACCTGAGAAGGTGATACTGAGTTGTAATTGGTGCCAGTTGCACTATGAGCAGGGACATTAAGTGACGGTGATGATGTACCTTTCAATGGGAACCTCTCCATGGCATTGCGTTGATCTACGTTCACAATTGCACCAATAACATCTCTTCCTCACTTCATTTCTTACACAACTAACTTAGTATTAACTAAATGATTAATGAACCAACACGTATGACAAAATTCAATAGAAAATCTAGTGAATTCGCTAGAGAATTCTATTGGAATTCTGTTGAAAAATTGTAGGGAAGGGTGGGGTAAAATGGACACTTTTGACGTTTTAAAAAATATTTATAACTCAGAGACAGATTTGTCAATTGAGGTCAGTTTAGGCTCATTACAAAAGGAAAGAATCGTTCTTTTCCTTGACAAAAAAATATTCCATTTTATTAACAGATCAACCCATCACTATCATTTAAAAAAATCAAAAGTGTCCGTTTTATCCCACTTTCTCCTACCTGTTTTTTGCGCTGATTCTATTGGATATTCAATAAGAAAAAAATCAATAGATTTCGAATTTCTGTTCGAATTTTTCTCTTGAGATTTGTTCTATAAGAATGCTTGGGCATCAATTTTCCAAGTTTTTTCCCCTGGATTCTGTAATGTAAAACGGAACAAAATCCAGCGGAAGAAACTTGGAAAATTTGTGCCCAATATTAATAATTACGAAAATCTCAAGAGATAAACTCCAACAGGAATTCAAAATACACTGATTTTATTTATCAAATATGCAATAGAATCAGCGCAACAACAAGTCAAATTTTTCAATATAATTCCAATAGAATTTTCTAGTTAATTCGCTAGGTTTTCTATTGAATTTTTTCGTGCGTGAACTAAATAGCAACCCACCCTCCACTATCGAATAGCCAAAGGATGCCTACCGAGTATCACTACCTACCGAACCACATGACAACAACAACTGTCGTTGCTTCATGGAGATGACTTAATCCGGATCAACGAGATAGCTTTACATATGTTTAATACGTGTGACAGTATTGTTGTGAGCACACGACCAGACCATCTGCACGTCCAGTTGGAGAATGAGACGCGTAACGTGTGTAGCGTATGTTAAACAGCATTTGGTATTAAATATGACGTAGGTGTTAATCTTTGAGAGAATGATCAAGTGTTTCACGTTTTATAACAGGACAATAAATGATAACAGTTGTCAATGGGTGGAAATATCTGATAGCCAGGCATCTGATTACTGATCTGAACTGTCACATGGAACGATTGATTGTGTTTGAGGGGGGTCGAACGCTCGATGATAATTACAATGAGTTAATTACAATAAGTGGGTTGTAAACCGTTCAACTGAGATTGAATGAAAATTATTTCTTGTTAATTTACCATTTCCAACGTGCAATTCTCTTGGTAATCCGTAATGCCAACTGTACACATTCGCCAGTCAGTGAAGGATTGAGGAATGTCCGTCCCTTGTGGTTCTCTGACTTCAGTGCCACATTTCAACTTTTTTGTATTGATGATTTATTAACTTTGGTTTCGGGTGTTTACACCTTTTGGTTCTTTCCAGGATAGTGAAAATGTGCTTGGATCCTGCGATTTGGCTGCCAATGTCAGTGTCAAAACGCCTGCCACACACAATGCGCGTGAATTGCAGGGTAATGTGATACACATTCTTATATGCAATATGTATTAGTGTTCTGTAGGAATGACGATGCATTCAGTGCATTGAGTGTGTGTGTGGAGAAATACTCGAAACTGGCACACAATGGAGCTGACCTGCGGCTGAAGAGTGAAACACTGGCGCCAGGAGTTTTTCGGTATTCGTGTGTTCAAATACATGACAAAAACGAGGTATGAATGAAACATGTATGTATGTGGAATTTTCGATGATTGAAACCTTGTATTTTGAATTTCGATGCATTAATGGGGGAATTGTATTTCGATCATTACAAATATTAAATTTATTTTGTATGAATATGTGAGAATCTCCTTTTCTTCTGGGGGAATTGAATCATTGAGAAATTCGATATTCACGTGATTCGACAATTTTTCTTTGTTTATTCCTAAGGCATGAAAAATATAATAATACAAGTATATTAAGAGAAGAACGAACAAGTTCTCAAACAAGTCTTGTTTGAGCCAATAAAATCGTTTGTTGAAAATTACCAAAAAATAATCGTTTGGTTCGAATTTGAAAGTCTCAAATATGAATAATTCCTCTGCTTTTAATGACAACGAAATATTTGGCTCAAGAGGCGGATCATTCGCACTTTTTCAGGATAAA
The DNA here is from genome assembly GCF_001412515.2 of Diachasma alloeum. Taxonomy (NCBI): domain Eukaryota; kingdom Metazoa; phylum Arthropoda; class Insecta; order Hymenoptera; family Braconidae; genus Diachasma; species Diachasma alloeum. The sequence continues at coordinate 1,017,935 of NW_021680423.1, forward strand.
AATATCAGTTATAGAAAGAAATTTACACTGTTAAAAATCTTCGTCTGAATTTTCTCCGTGCCGACTTTCGAAATTTTTATCGTGTTCAAGTTCCACTGAAATTTCAAACATTCCATTGATTTTCTGTTCAAATGATCTGGAAATCAATAAAATATTCGATCTTTCAGTTCAATGATTCTGTGAAAGTTCAGAAAAATCAGGAAAATTTAAGGAAAAATTGAAAATTCATGTCATTTTGTTTCTGAACATTCATGTTCCATTGAAAATTCAATCAAGTTGTGAAATTTCGATCTCACTCCCACTAAAAATTCATGAATTTCCGTGAATTCTACTTAAAACTTGAAATTGCATAACCATTTTTTCCCTAAATCCGTTTCAATGTTACTCTCGTGAGATTTACTATATTATCTACTATAAAATTAAAAAAAATTTCTAACAGTGTATCAAGAATATTTTGTCCTACAAGTTACAAGATTGCTGACATATCATTATTATTATTTCATTTAAGAATTAATTTTCTGTCTGTGATTATTAAATAGCCGAAACGACAAATACTTATAAATGTTTCATATAAAACGAGCATTTGCTGGGAGCAAAATACCTGTGGGAGCATTGAATAACGAAGTAGTGCTAGGAATTACATTCCTTGTTTGCATAGAGAATAAAATTTTTTGGAAAAGACTAAATCCATTTTTGCAATAAAAATTATCAATCTCGTCGCACACTTCGCATGTCTGGAACAAAAAAATCCTTGTTTGATAATTTAAAAAAAAAAACAAATTTTTTGGCACGTGTAACACTTGTTTGAGAACTCTACTGTTTTCCCCTCAGGGTATGAAAATACTACATTCAATAACAAGTGACTTGAAAAATTTCCTCTTATAATGTGAGGAGGATAATCGTCTCAATTTCTACGAGTTCTTTTCAAATTTCTAGTCATACAGAGGAATTGAGGAATTAAATTTGCCAGCTGTCTCTAACAATATGAACATGACTAGGGGAGCGTGGGGTAAAACGGACAGTTTAGACTTTTATAGAATTATTCATAACTCAGAAACAAATTGATCAATTGAGCTCACTTTAGGCTCGTCACAAAGGGAACGAATTGTTTTTTGTAATGAAAAAAAAATTATTAAATTTTATCAACATTTGAACCCCTCATTAATATTTTTAAAAAAGTCAAAAGTGTCCGTTTTACCCCAAACTCCCCTATAGCTTAGTCAGCGTTCCTGTCAAGGAGATATTCTCCTGAAATCCTATTAAAAACATAAAAGGGTAATTGGTAATAGTGACTTTTGAGAGTAGTAGTGACCTCAATAGGAAATTATGGGCCAACGGTAATAATACCACTATTTCTGATTACTTTTTTGTGTCTTCCGCTAGGACTCAAGGAAATATTTCCGCCAGAGGTGCTATTGTCAGTGGTTGATTAAAGTGGGTGTGACCCATTACGGACGTAACCGTCAACTTTCCGATCAATTCGTTATTTTTTTTGTAAATAGCATCAAAATTACGTTCTAAAACGTAATTGTTTGCATGTTGATTCCACGAAAATTATTGTCTACGGCGCTAATTTGCAAGAAGCATTATTAAAAATTCGGATCTCTTTGCGCGGAACTCCTTCAGTAAAAATTTCGTTTCAATTAAATGAAATTACCGGGATTAAAAGGAAATATTTATTTTTGCCTCACAATTCAGTAGCGAAGCGGTCAACCGGTTTAAGTCGATTTTGACTATCGGTTTTTAATAAATATCTCGGAAGCTAAGGAGATAGTAAATTTTTTGTAATAACATTTTTTATAGAGCTAATTGAGAGCTACAAAAATGTCATGTTTGGAGGGAAAACTGAATTTAGGGTGGATTGGGAAAGGGGTAGTGGAAAGGCCGGTGAAAAACGAACGCACTGAGTCTATAAAAAATATATTGATTTATTCGGTGGAATCGAACCACCTTAGCGTCACTTGTTACACTCTGTTAATTGTCACTGAAATTAATTCAGACTGTTCTGAATTTAACACTGGAGATTTTCTGCACAATATACTGAATAATAGGAGACTGTACTGAGAATTTAAATAGGAGATGTACTGATAAAAAACTGCTTCGAACGAGTGATGTACTGANTGTACTGATAAATAACTGCTTCGAACGAGTGATGTACTGACGCCGTTCGAAGGTAAGGCTAGTAGCTACTAAGAGCTCCTAAGGTGCGATACTGCTTGGTACAATGATCTGAGACTAACTAACGCTGAGATTCGGTGATTGACTAGGCCTGACCGTTGACCCGAGGTTTCCCGAAGATTTTCGTAAGTGGCCGATCTGTGGTCAACCGTTGATGTACTGAATTTTAACTACGTTTCAAACACCCCGGGGGCATTCAACATCCGTTTGTTGAATTACTGGATCTGGTTTCTGTTGGTCTGGTTCTGCTGATTCTGGTTCTGCTGATGCTTGCTAAGGGGAGAAAAACAGGGTGAGAGACGTATCACTTGCCAAATTAAAAAACATATGGAAGATGATACTTAACTCTCCTGCAGTTCCTGGATGTCCCCTTGCTGTTGATCGTCTTCATCATCTGGGTGTTCTTCTTCTGGAGGTTGTTCTGGTGTAGGTGGGTTTGTAGGAAGCAGACAGAGCTTGGTCATTGGTCTGTCAAACACCGAGTGGGCTACTGTGATGTTCTGGAGATTAGGCGACCCATCTTGATGTCTGCCGACTTCTGCTTTGCTCGTTCTGACTGTGGCTACTCTGGTGAGCTCATCTGCTCCTGGTCCAGTCGCGATGACTCTGGCGATTGGCCACTGGGCTGGTGGAAGGTTATCGTCGACCATCAGCACCATGTTACCAACCTCGATGTTCTGCTGACGTGTCTTCCACTTGTAGATCGACTGATATGGTTGGAGACACTCTTTGGACCACCTGGACCAGAACCGTTGAACTATCTGAGTCATTGGGTTCCATCTCCTCATCTTGAGAGGATTCTCGTCGATGTAGGAGGACTCTGGTATTACTTGAAGATTCGCTGGTCAAGAGATGTCCTGGGGTGAGAATCTGGAAATCTTCTGGGTAGTCTGACATCGGACAGATTGGCCTGGAGTTTAGACAGGCTTCAATCTGAATCCAGATGGTGTTGAGTTCCTCAAATGTTAATGTTGTCGTTCCCAAGACTCTCTTGAGGTGATACTTCGTTGAATTCGCGGCTGCTTCCCATTGGTGGCGAGAGCAGCCTGAATATTTTGGTGATGGAGCCTTTTTTTTGTTGATCTGCTGCGCTGACGAAGGTGGTG